>NW_027111148.1:702709-715765 GCF_000696795.3 Halyomorpha halys | reverse complement strand
TGATCACTCTTCTTGTAAAGTGTACAGATGGTTTCCAAACTTCAGGCATCCTCTATTCTTCCCATACATTAGGATAAGATTTTAAAGCCTGTTCCCTCCGTAAGACCCGGAGCCCTGCTATTTTGTAACTTCATCCATATCTGGGTGTTCCGAGTTATTTGGAAGATCTTCTGCCCTCGAACCTGCACTGACTTCCCCTTCCACATCTTCTTTTTGAAGGGTCTTCTTCAAGTTTTTTCACTATCTCTCTGGGGTTTCTTGCTTTATCGCCATTACGATTTAGGTAATTCAAATCGCTTAAAATCAAATTCGTATTGCTGATACCATTTTAAAACTATTTAGTTTATTGTGAACTGATGAGTTTTACTAATATACTAGTGTAAACTACGTGCATCGTTGACTTCAAAACATATTGTTGTGAATGTGTATCATTGCAAAGTGAAGAAGTTTAATTTAAAAATTCAGAGTTATATGTTACGAATCGAAACACAGAAACATTTAATGCCTGCAAGTAAGGGTTGCATAGATTTGTATTCTACTTTTGATGGTGCGATACAATAGTGAGAACTAAAAGGAAGTAGAATCGGAAGGAAGTGACACGTTCAATGTAAACGATGGTTGCAATTATGGAATTGTTAGTTTAAAAAGTTTTTGATTTTAGAACTGTTCAAACTGAATCTACAATACAATTGTTATTACATTAACTATCATTACTTTGTAAAAGTAAATTTTTTTAAAAATAATTTATTTATTGTTATTTACAACTGTATACACATATATACAACATGTAAATTTCCTGTAGGTGACATAGTGACATGATACAAACATGTGGAGAATCTACCCACTGATAGAACTCCAAAAAAGTAAATTTTGGAATTCCTTTATGATTTGGGATGAGTTTAAATATCCAAAAGTTATTTATGTATTTACTGCTTACATATTTTGTATAAAAACATTTATTTTCTACGTGTTCCATTTCCCAATGTTACTTTTGTTTGGATTGCTAATACGTAAAATTTTGTTGTATTTATCGAGTATGCATTTTTATATTTATATGTATAGTTTATTTTATATTTTAAACAATATTACTTTCTCATGCTAAGAATTGTGTTTATTTTATAAAATCTAATATGAATCACTGGAGTTTATTCATAATTTTCTAAATATGCTTGCTCAGAATGAAATGATACCTAGTACTAATTATAATGTTTGGTTGCAAGAAATCGTTTATATGTTTAAAAAAAAATAGAACATATTTATTTAAAAGTATAGCTGTATGAGTTTCATTAAAGTAATTAGATATAGTGAAAGAAATGTCCTCTTCCTTACTGTTTATTTTTAATAATTTAAGACTAGTAAGGAGAACAGTAAATGTGATATTAAAAGATATATTTAATCAGGTAATAGCTTTTTTAAATTTTATAAAGAAATATTGTGGTGTATTTATGAATTGTTGGATACATAGGATGAATTGGATAATTTGTTGTAGATACCTGATGGTGAGGTGACAACCCCGAAACGTCGTGATTAGATGTAATTAAATAAAATAAAATAAATTAATAAGGAAGAGGACTTCAAATATTCAATATATCTAATATTTATTTTAAAACTATCCTTCAGCATTATCAATAATTCTAGATCATTTATAATTAATCAAGAACATTGTAAAAGAAATATTTTATTATTTAAAATGTTTGTTTAATATAATTAACATAGATTGTCAATAATAATGTTGACGTTATTATAACAATAAAAATATCAATAGTAGTCAGAAACGGTATGGGTTCTAATCCGGCCCGGA
The DNA here is from genome assembly GCF_000696795.3 of Halyomorpha halys. Classification (NCBI taxonomy): domain Eukaryota; kingdom Metazoa; phylum Arthropoda; class Insecta; order Hemiptera; family Pentatomidae; genus Halyomorpha; species Halyomorpha halys. Next base: position 713,964 of record NW_027111148.1, on the reverse strand, counting down.
CGAGTTGTCTTTGGTTTATTCACGAACCCAATAAATTTTGACCCCGTCTTAACTAGAAAAAGTTGGCATCATATAGAACAGCTCGTCCATCTCCCTACTTGGCAGTACCTTTAACCAGATAGACATAGGTAATAAGAATAGAACTGAAACCTTTGTATTAATAAAATGTGGTCATAACATATTTATGTATACGAGGAAAAGATGGTTGGGGGTGCGGTCAAAGAGTAACACTAACAAGTTGTATTAACCTATTTTATTGTCCCAACGTTTCGGCTAGAGTTTCTAGCCTTCTTCAGGGCTAAAAACAGAACAAGATAACACAGTAAGTATAGAAAAGAAAAAAAGAAAAAGAACAGTAATTTTTTTTTTATTTTCTATACTTACTGTGGTTGTTATCTTGTTCTGTTTTTAGCCCTGAAGAAGGCTAGAAACTCTACCCGAAACGTTGGCACAATAAAATAGGTTAATACAACTTATTAGTGTTGCTCTTTGACCGCATCCCCAACCATCTTTTCCTCGTACGTCATCCACGGTCAACTATCTCTCATAAATATCTTGCTTTTTAAATTCGCTGTTCGTTGGGTTTTGTAAACCGTTTGTTCTCTAAACAGGACTGACAGAACGATTTGTCTTATAGGTTCCTAACAGTGTAGTAGCAAGAAGTGCTGAGGCCCGGCTCCTAATTTTGAACGGGGCCTTTCATCTCATTGAAAGTGGTAAGAAAGGTTAAAATGAACCACAATCTTTAAATTTATTCATATTTATAATTCGAAATTCAAATTATTGTATTGCATTCAAGAAAATTCAATGTTATAAACCGTGTATAAATAAGGAACCATAATTTATAAGTTAGATAAATATCAATGTTCTTAAATTAAAATATGAAATTTAATTTATATTGAATTTATCGAGACCGGAGGCCGAGAGCGTCGGTGCTCGGGACATGTTGCCGTCCCGCCGCCCCACTCACTCCATATTAGCTAGAGCGGGAAGGTGGAAATTTATTTTATTGGCTCACCGCGGTGTAACAATGTTCGGAGTCGGATTTGTTTCCGATTACTTTGGTGTACCAATTTTTGTGAATACTGAATTTGTTTGGGTGATAACTTGATCTGTGAGTAACAAATGTTAGTTTCATCTGATTCTTGGAAACTTGGAAGTAGACTCATTCTCTGTTGATATGAGATTTAACTTCTGTATCGCCACCAAATCAGACAGTCATACTTATGAACACCATAATCTAAATATATCGTGACTGCTTGGGTCTAATATTTGTGAATAATTCGTAAAACTGTTGTGTAAATTCTTAAGACCAACACTGATCCGTGGAGTGGTTGTTGAAGAACTCCCTCAATAGCCCTATACGAGGGTGGTCTGAAAAGTTTCCGACCTAAAAAAAGAAGACATTTTTTCTTAATTTCTTTTCTATTTTTCAACCTAGTCTCCTTGTAACTCTACAGACTTCTCTCAGCAATGCTCTCATCTCTGTAAAGATATGAGAAAGTTGTCCACACGTTGGGTGCCGCGTTTGCCCACGTTAGACCAAAAATGTGTTCGAATGAACATTTCCAACGCTCTTTTGCCGTAGTTTAAACGCAATATATCAGAGTTTTTGCGCCGATTCATTACTGCAGATGAAACTTGGATACACCATTATACGCCAAAAACATAAATACAGTCCAAACAGTGGACTGCAAAAGGAGAACCGGCTCCAAAGAAAAGCAAAAACTGTTTTCTCGGCTGGGAAAGTGATGGCGACTATTTTATGGGATAGTCCTGGATTTACTTTAATCGACTTCAAAAAGGAAAAACCATTTCAGAAGCATACAAGGCATCATTACTTGACAAGCTGAAGGCAGAACTTGTGGAAAAACTGCCACATTTGCAGAAAAATAAAATCCTGTTTCACCAAGACAACGCACCATCTCACACCTTAGTGGTTGCCATGGCGAAAATCCATGAATTATGGTTTGAACTGCATGACCATCCGCCTTACTAACTAGATCTAGCCCCAAGCGACTTATTTTTGTTCCTCCGTGTAAAAATTAAGCTCGAAGGACAGAGATTTTCGTCAAATGAAGAGGTACCTTCGTGAACAATTATTTTGCAGAGAAAAACGCTGAGTACTTTTTGGACGGGTTACAGAGATGGGAGCATCGCTGGGAGAAATGTGTCGAGTTACAAGGAGACTATGTTGAAAAATAAAAAATTCAGAAAAAATGTCATGTATTTTGTTAGGTCGGAAACTTTTCAGACCACCCTCGTATTGTGGCTACTTAGGTATAACCTGTATCTTGTCTGCTTAGGTCTACTACTTGTGAATAATGCGTGAAACTGTTGTATATATTTTTAAGACTAGCACTAATCCGTGGAGTGGTTGTTGAAGAACTCCCTAAGTAGGCCTGTATACTAAAGTGGTTTGAATATCTTCCTTATTATTTGCTCCATCTTCATCAGTCCATCATAATTGCTATTTAAATCCTATGCTGTTCAGAACAATGCCATATGCTGAGGAATGTGATAAACTTCATTCCACTGTTGCCAGGCTGCTTGGTCAGATAAATCAGCAATTTCCTGTCGGAGTGATTTGTGAATCAGGAAGTTTCTTTGAGTGGAAGGAGAATAGGGGTTGAGTTCGAAACAAACCGATGATGGTCCTATTTCAGAACATAGTTGCAAAATATCAATATGAAAAGGTTTCGTTGATGGATGGGTGTGGTTGCAGGAGATGAAAGTCTGGTAATTTTTATTTCAGAAATAAAATGAGGACTGAAGTACTATTCCTACCCATTATGGTATTGTTTTCCTTTATTTTTTGAATTACTATTATGCTATAATTATCAACCGTCCTTGTTGAAGGTTGGAGAACTATGAATATGTAATGATTATGAGAATCGTTGAATTAATGGTATTACTTGCACTCTATTCCGGAACCTTATGCTACATCAATATTGCGTTTTGCGTCATGTTTGCCAATTCCCAACGCTTAGAACACGAAGAATACTTGTTAAATAATGGAATCAACAAACGTTTTTCCGCAATTACATTCGATTTACTCTATTTTCATTATAAAAAGGAACAAAATAAAAATAGGTGAAATGAGAGGAAATTTAAATATCAGCGATGTAAATGGTACAATAAAAATTCATATAAATAGTACTACATAACCTATATATTCAACCTTAGTTCAAGAATTTCTATCAGAAACGTATTTATTTAATTACCTAGACATATAATGTCTCCATAAATATACATTTGTCCTATGTTAAATCAAAAATAAACTGCTAAACATAATTAACAGAATTTAAAACAATGCGTTTATACCAAATCGATACAATTTTGAAATACGCAATCTTAACCAAGAGTTAATTGATTGAATTCAAAGGTTGATGAAATTCTTTAATTAATTAAAACACAGAGACAAGGGCGTATCCAGGATCAAACTTTATTCATTATTATAATTAGTATTAGCTTTAAAAAAAAATTTATATTAAATTAATATTTTTTTATTCCTGGGAAGGGGGGGGGGGCAACTGCCCCAAATTTGTAGATCTCCCGTTAGTAGATCGACTCTCCGGTTATGACAAGTTCCTGTGTGTTGTCATCAGATTTCGGAAAGGTTCCATTTTATTTAATTCTATTAGTAGAATTAAGTTATTACTAAGAGGTTTCACAACTATTCTTGAGTCTCCCGAAGAGAGGCACATATCACGATTTCAAAGTGTATAGCTCAAATGGTTAGGCCTAGGTCTACCATTCTCAGATTTGCGGGCGGCGCGGATGTGTTGACTTTTTTCATTAAGTAGCGGTCCCACAAAATTAAGAACTTGACCCCCCACCTTGGTTAGAATAGGTTGGCCACCTGTAGATAACTAGGCAAACATCAGCTACGCTGTGGATTGCCTTAAAAATAAGTAAATAAAAATTGTATAGTCACATTGATCCACATAACTATGTAACACATCTCTCTTCAACAGCGTGAACAATTGAACGTAATCTGCTTCTGGTTATGTAATATGTTATGATAAATATGTATATAATTTTTTTATAATATTGTAGGTTGGTACCCGAATATGTAGAAAATGTTTTATGTACTTGCCCGCATGGAGTATTTGACCTTTCTTCAAACAATTATCATCGTACCAGTTAACCTTCATTTTTAATTATGTCAGGAACATTGATTTGGTATAAATTTTTTATTGGATGTTACTTTTTAAATACTAAATATTTATACCCATTAGCGAATTTGACATATTCTGCTAATAATAATAGGTTTTTATTGAAGAATAATGACACAAGTTGAAACAATCAAGGGCAATATGTAGTAGATTCTAAGTATTCTCTTACTGTGGAATAAAGCAGGGCTCAAGTGATCCTAGCGCTTTTTAACTGCATCACTGGTATTGAGAGCAAGTAGAGACTGAGTCTGAGTGCTACAGTGACATATTCACTTCTTAAAACAAATATTTATTTTATCACACTTTATTGACAGATTCATCAAAATCATTTGAAAATGTGATCCTTTAGCTAAACCTAACTTTTTTGAAACTCTTGGTCTTCCTTTAGGACGACCTTTAGATCGATTTGGAACTAGATCGATTCATGGACTTCAACCTTTTTTACTACTGATCATAAATACAAAAATATTCCTGTAGTGCATGTTTGGTTGCACTATTATTCAATAAGCAATTTACTTTAACCCAGTACAGCGTGCTCCTTTGTTTTTTAAGTTCTTAACTCAATTGCCAAACGTTATTCCTGTTAGATAGTTCCAATCCTACCTCTATAGCTTAAACATTCCCATTGTTACTAGATACTGAGGGTCCACTAGACAACTGCATCCAATCCTCGACTTTTGAACCTGAGCTCTTTCCTTTCTGTAGGAAACAAACTAATAATAATTATTTTATAATGAGACTATTTTGAAATTTGTGTGGACCTAAGGGATCAAACGATAAATATCCTTTTTTTATTATTAAAGGGATCCAATCCTTCCTAAAAAAAAGTTTCTTTGCTACTCATTCTGTTAGCCAGATGATGTGAAAGGAACATTTGCATACAATCGAACTGTGTCAAAGGACTATACAAATACATCTAATAATTGAGTTCATGATGCAGTTAGGGATGCGCTTCTATGGTTTATGTTTTTAATTTCTATTATATTATTAGTAGTTCTATTCCTTTGTAGGTTAAGAATTTTATATATTTCTTTTCTATTGACTTCTCTCACTACCAGCAAATTATAAATTATATAATATTTTTACAAATTTTTTGCATTTATAAAAGTAATATCTCACAAACTAAAATACACTGTGGCTGTAAAGTGCGTCACACGTCCAAAAGAAATTTATACATTTTAGATATTATAAAGACCATTGTAATGCTCCATTACTTTTAAATTTATTTATATTATTTTGAAAATTTTTTTCTTAATATTGCCATTAAGTATTTATTTGTTTTACTTTTTTTTTGTTAAGTTTTATGTGTACCAAAAATGTTTTATCATACACCAAAAGATTAAGAAGATATTGTTTGCTTATTCTTACTAAATACATTGTGCAGTATTATAACATTAATTTATTGTGCAGATATTGCAGTTTATGAAGAAATATCAATATCAGTTCATACAGTAGCAACAGTGTATTAGAACTTAAAATAGTTTTCAGTAATATTGATTTTATCTTATTTATTTTGTTACAGAAAAGGATAATAAAATCCGCAAGACAATGGAAGAAGACTTGAAGTCATTCAACATTTTATTTGGAATTACTAATGGAGTCGGCCTATTATGTGTTGTCCTGGTGCTCGTTTGGACGTCTCATTATGCTGGAGGATTCGCATGGCGTTCTGATCCTCCTAAACAATTCAACTGGCATCCTCTCTTAATGACTGTTGGCATGATATACCTATTTGCTAATTGTAAGTAAATGATTATTTTATGTTTTTTCTAAATTAATCGAGTAGGTTTTCAATGATATATAAATTAAATTGAATTTTTCGCAAATTCTTATGATAAAATGAAGCAATCAAATCCTGAAAAGTTACAATTTCAAAGGAATTAATATTAAAACATTTTAAAATTATCGAAACTCACTAAATTATTCAGAAGCTTAAAACGTACTTGCCATGAATGTGCATAAATAAAATTGAGGTTGAATAAAACTTCTTTATAGGCACTAAAACAAAAAATATAATTAAACATCAATATATGTAGATTTTTATTGTACATGTGAACGGAAATAGTTATATTTTTCTATACAAAATTTATAATTAGATATTTAATCAATACATCATGATTTTTCTTACTTTAAGGAATAAATATATATTTATTGCAGATTGAATAGTAAGTAGCATATCTCACAAAAAAATTGTTTTAATTAGAAATGGATAAGTTCCATAGATATTACTGTAGACAGATATTTCTTTCTCCACTACGGACCTTCTATAGCCTATCCTAGAGCTAGTAGGGTTGTCAAAAAAGAAACCACAGTCCATGGTACAATTTATGGAATATATTAGAGAGAGATAAATGCTTTATTCATCTATGCTGCCTAAATATATCAGGTTCCTATATCACACAGCATACTTATCAATCCGTAATCGGACATATATAATTACATGATATAATAAAATATAAAGAAAACAATTTTTTTTCCCTACAGTTTCCTTTTACAATCAATTTCGGTCTATACACCAAATATAAATATTTCAATTCATTCCTTTATTTCTTTCCTATTTCTGCTCCTCCAATTTCACCATTTCATAATTTTTTAATTCACCCGATCAACAAATTTGCTCTCCGGAATTCACTATTAGACGGCAATGTGAGATCAGACCATCATTTATAGTCACACCAGTAGATCAGTTTACCAAAACAAACAAATAGATACATTTTATAAGAATAAGACTAACACTAAATAATAATAAATATAATAAAAAGCCGGTTACAAGAAGCACTTGAATGGATAAAAGAGTTATAAAAAAAATATATAAATAAATAAAAATAATAATACTAATAAAATAAAATAATTTTATGAATAAATAAGTCAAAACACACAAATCGACAGGTCCGCATATTAAAACAAATAATTAAAACAATGGGTAATCTCCGAGCTAATTCACATGCAGGTGATGGTGTATGATCCCCAGGGAGTCCAAAATAATATTTTCTGCTAAAAAAAGATATAAAATAATTTTTTTTTGTCAAATGTGCCTCTATTCAAGCAAAGCAGTGATAATATATATATTATAAATTATATGTATAGTTTGCCTATGTGCTTATTTGTTAAATTTTTATTTTTGAAAGTATTTCAATCCCTTTAAAGATGAAAATTTTTCTGTTTTTCTTTCTTTACCTGAATATCAGAATTGAGATGAAATATAATAATGATCTCAAAAAGGCTGTACAAAACTTCACCTCTCTCTCTCTTTATATATATATATATATATATATATATATATATATATTTAACTCTACTTATCACATATAAACCCATCATTAGGTATACTAAAAAAGTGGACTCACTTAAATTAAATTACACAAGTCATAAATCAATTAATATAATATAATATCATTACATGTTTTTCTCTGTGGTATTCTTTTGATTTCTCTTTTAATTTTTGTTACAAATTTTTTAAAGTTTCACCAAAACCATTCACTAAATAATATTATGTAGTTGCTTTTAAAATATCTCTAATGACCAATTTATAGAATATCAATTATTGTATATGTGATCTTAGGATTATTCATCCAATCTTAAACTTATTTTGTTAATTTTCAGCCATTATGATCTACAGAGCTCTTCGCACTATGAGGAAGCAAAAACTGAAGCTGGTCCATGCCGGCATCCACTCAGTTGTAATTTTATGTATCATTATAGCACAGGTTGCAGTTTTTGATTTCCATAATCTCTCAAACATCCCAAATCTTTATACACTCCATTCATGGATCGGCCTGTTAACTGTTATCATTTACTTCGCACAGGTAATAATCAGCTATATGTATCTTATCATATAAATATCCACCTATGTATTACTTATTGTTTATTTATGTCATTATTTTTGTATTCACAATTTCTAGTGGGCTATGAGCCTCGTAGTTTTTCTTTATCCTGGAGTTCCGTTGTCTGTCAGAGCTACAATTATGCCATGGCATGTCTTTCTTGGCCTATTCGCCTTCATTATGGCTATTGCCACTTCACTTTCTGGTCTCTTGGAAAAAGCGATCTTCAAAATTAAGTATGTAATAATAAATCAACTATTTTATATAATTTATTTTCCACACTACTCTGTCTTTTAGGATCTATGGGAGTTAATAAGCAATGGTATTTTAGTAATCAATATTTATTTATTTGTGTTCTTATGATAACTTTACAGTCGACAACAAACACTTCATTGTAATGCAGGTTCTTTCTCATCTAACTACTTGTTACTTCTGATAATACAGGTCTGCGACTAAAAAAACTAATTTTTGCTAAATTCTTTGCTTTCAAGTTTTATTTCTTTCTTTTTTTTTGCAAAAACAAATACAGTACTTTAAAAAAATTACTACTTTATTATTATTAATAGTGTGAAAAAAAGAAATGCATTGATTTATTTTAGTTTTTAACTTACTGAAGTATAAAAAAAATACTAATTCAAGTTTTTTGTAAAACTAAAGTTTTAGTTTGCTTAAAAGGCTCAGGAAAAATTAGTGAAAGTGATCCAGAGAAATGATAAATGCTTCCTGACTTATAAACTTGTATACCCTCATATGATACTCCTATCATCCAATTTTCTCATCTCTAGAGCCCTCCAGTACCATATAATAAACCCGAGTATCTTGAAACTACAATTTTCTCAATGTTTTTCTTAAGCTTTTTTTATAACCACAGGTTATCAGAATAATTTTTCAATGTAACTTTAAGCCATGGATCTTATGGACTATATAATTTTAGGGTCAAAGTGAAAGACTCGGAAGCCTCCATTTAAATGTTATTTTCCAATAAAAAAATCAAAACATTGTTGGAAAATTTGCTGATAAACAGCTATAGTTCTACTGTAGGTTGAGCAGGATAAACCAAAGTCAAATGGCATCTTTACCTAAGCCACATTTACACTCTCAATTTTTTTTGTCTGATATTTCAAGGTAGGGTTATAGATTGAAATTTTTTAATCTTTTATCTCAACCTTTCACACTAAATAAAACATAAAACTTTACATGATAAATATATTTTTTTTAGTATTTTTTCTGATTTCAGTTAGTTAAAATCTATAAGAAAAAGTAAACAAATAAATGCATTTCTTTTGTTCAGAATGTTAACAAATGATAAGTTGTGATGTTAAAAATTTATTGTTAGTTAATAAATTAACTGTATGTGATAGAAGGAAATGGAATTCCATATTTTTGGAATCAATTCACGTCAAAGCATATGATTTAGCAAACCTGTGCAATGTATGTATGTTTTTAATAATAAATAACTTTATTCTGGTTGTTCATTTTTTTTTTTTTTTTTTTTTGTGGGATTAATTTTTATATATTAAACATCAATCAAAATGATTAAGGAAAAACGAATTGAACTACATTAGCAACGACTGGAACACTTTTTTTAATAAAATATTAATGTTTTTATTGTTAAAATAAAAAGCGCCAAAATCAATATAAAAAAAAAATTTTAAAAATGAAAGTGCTAAAAATGGACAAAGCAGAATTTAAAATAATTTTTTTTTAAATCCAAGAGTTGTACCCTGGAAAAATTTTCAAAAGCATAAGACCACCATTACATTTCCAAGCGCTATTCATAAATATTATTTTTATCCACAAAAAACAAAAACATTTTCACTCTATCAATGTTATTTTTTTTTAATTTCCCCTTCCTCCCCATTTCTGGCATATGGGGTTCAGAAGGAGTGGGGTAGTGCGCTAGGATTACGCATGTCTCTGTCACCAATAATTATTAATTTTATTTTACCAATGGATTTTTATTTCTTTTTATTTATTTATTGGCGTCTGACCATGGTGCAGCCCAGCACTCAAGTGAACGCCTTTTAGATGGGGCTGCACCTTATCCACCTGCATTTGTCCGGGTGCCTCCTCCAGCAAGCAGCCTAGTCCAGCCTCCTGGTCTCTGTCTGCGTCTGCTTCTCCAGCTTCATCTTCTTGTATTAGTGGCTCGCTGATCCCGGGTGGTCGAGTCCTTCCTAACATAAAGTGCATCAGGCTGACCACCTTCTTCTACTCGTAGATCAACTCCCTGAAGAAGGTATAATTCTCCTCCCCCATCAGATGAGAAAAGTCAAATATCTGGCGAAGGCAAATATCCCGGTTTTTCTCGATAACCTGGCACAAAGCCCTTCTATGGTGCTGCAATCCAACACTACATGCTCTGCAGTTTCAAGGACTCCATACGTAGGGCGGTGGGGGTCTATGATCTTCCCAAACCTTTGCACCTTTCTCTGGAACCCACTTTATCACTGTTACTAAAACCAGCCGGTACCGATCCTATTTTTCCATAGTAGCAAAATACCACTAATATATTTTTTTTCTGATCCCTCTAAAACAGAAATAGACATGAATTAGTAAATGGATTATGTGAAGGAAAACATAATTCTAATTGAGTACTACCTTTTCCTACCATGAGTGCTTGGAGGTTTTAGTGAGATACTTATCTTTGTATTTAGATGCTTATTCTGTTGAAACTCTTACTATAATATCTGGAGGTGAGGGGCCTCCGCAGCAATGTGTATATTTAAAAATTATTGATTCATTTCCAATAATCATATAATCATATATAACTACATTCATTTGAAAAAATTCCACATACTTTGCTGTAACAGGGGAGACATTGACACTAGGTGGTCACTCGAACCCATAATAATAATAAAGAATAAAGTATGAATAATATGATAAGTGACATCAGGACATTTTCCTTGTGCTGCTACCTGTTGTAGAGACTTTGAATTGTCTTTATCATCCTAAGAGACCTAGTTGATATTTAAAACATTTTTTCGGTGGATCCTAGTAATCTCAACTTATGATTCTACTGTAAATGACAATTCAGATAATGAAAAGGCTTTACTGGAAGATTTAATATTTACTTCTGTTTGAGAACTTGAGTATTGTTTGTTTGTTTGTTTGTTTGGTTGTTTAGTGGCGCCAAACTTCATTGGTCATCAACACCATTTATATTTTATTTAATTTTGCTAATATTCGTTAAATTTTATTTATTTTTAATTTTTTTTTATTTATTTATTTTTTTTATTATTATTTTTTTTTT
>NW_027111148.1:682248-701764 GCF_000696795.3 Halyomorpha halys | reverse complement strand
TGATAACGGAAGTGTTGAATTTTGTTTTTGTCGAAAAATAATAGAAAATTTTGGATTAAAAATATATTTATGTGTAGGATGTTCTGTTTGTAGATATAATTTTGAACTGTAGTTTATGGCTAATTTAGATCTTCTGAACGAAAGTGGCGATAGTCCGGATTCAGCGCATAAACTTAAAATGGGGCTTGTTCGAAATGCTCCAGTCGCGATTCGGATTCCCGCGTGATGGACTATATCCAGTTTAGCAAGCACTTGGGAACGAGCCGAACCATAGACGAATGAGCCTTAGTCCATTTGAACTTGAGTATTTTTTAGAATCTTATGATAATATTAATTTAGCTTATAATATATGCTTAATTATAACATATATAACAATCAGTTATTTAGCTATTTATGTTATATAATTTCTACAGAAATTATGGCGAACTCCCTGGTGAAGCTGTTCTGATGAATACCATTGGCCTTTTCTTTGTATTATTCGCAGTGTTGGTTGTATACCTCACAACTGAGCCAAAATTCAAAAGGCACCCACGCCCCGAGGATGGAGCTCTCCTTAGTACATCTCCTAATGAATAATTTCATTAATGTTACTGTTCTAATCTATTTGTAATATATGTATTCTAATCCTAATGATATAAAATGTCATTAGGTACACTTATATGTGTTTAAATACTGTTAATCAAACCTCTGTAATATTTGTTGTGGTATAATTCTGTTTATTTAACTCTATTTTGAAAATTTAATTTCTAAAAATTTATATTAATCTCGAAGAACCATTTATTCATACTTTAATTTCACCTATAACAGTAGTTGGTCATAATGTATTTATTGCTTTGTATTACATATTCAGGCTATAGATGTTAAATTCATTAATGTTAGTTTTTGAGAAAGGAGGAATGCTTTTTACTATTATTTTTTTTTCCTATTGTCACTTTCTATGCACATAGACAAGTATTCATGTATAAATATTTGTTTTACTGAACCATGTAATTTAGCATTTAAACGTTCTATAATGCATTTATAAAAACAGGAAATTGTTTATAAGGTAGAAGATGCACTCATATAGGCTGTGTGCTACAAAAAAAAAAAAAAAATAAACCATATATGATTTTTAAACCAGAGCATTATTTTAACAAAGAAATATTTTGTTATCAAGCTGAAAGAATATTACAGAAATCTATTTTAAATTTTTATAAGAGATCTGATTTTATATTTATCAAATTTTGCATCTTTTGCTATTATATATTTTTATTATGTATTTATAATCAAATTCTATGTATACATATATCAAATATACCAAACATATGTATAAGTAGTCTTATAGTATTAACAATGTTATGTTAAATAAAACTATTTAAACTTATTAGTAAATGTTAAGACTGATTAAGAGTTTACTTATATTTTAATTTTAAAAATATATTGATTATGTTATTCAAAGTTGTTAATTGCAGCGAAATTCTTTTATATCAGTGGATTAGGTTCTCAAAATTAATATAAGTTATGATTATCATTTGTCACTCTTGGTCAAGAACTTTGATTTTGATTATTGTCCTCTTTTTTTATAGATAGAATATAGAGTCATTTTCCTATTATGGTGCTTTATCACTTAAGGTTCAATGCTACTTTTAAATATTTTTATTTTTTTAAGGTTTGATTAGTAAAAATATATATGTTAAAACATTATTAAATCACTTTTAAGTTCATGTTTTTTTAATAATTCATTTTTGTCACTTAAATTAGTTATAAATAAAGTTTTGTTTTTTAATGAACTTTTATTTCCTAATTTCCTATCCCAATAACATTTCAGATTTACCAAAATCAGATATATATTTTTTTAAATAGTTTAGTGGACAAAATTGGTAATAAATTTTATCATTTTATGTGTTAATCATATTCTATCCATGAGTACTCTTTATCCTTTCATGATATCTTGAAAAATTTCACAATCAAATCGTAAGTATAAACTAATTGGAAAAATAAATTAATCTATTTGTTATTTACCATTTTATTAATGTTTACTCCTCTTAGCTACTATGATGACAAAGTAGCCTGAAGCTTTTTCGCTGTAAGTCCAAATATTGATGGCATTCTACAGACAAGGTTTTTTTTTTCTTATAGCAGTCTTTTGTTTTGAAAAATGAAAAATAGTTTATTTTTTGGGACTAGGTCCCTTTAGAACAATTACAAAGGTAATTTGAATTTTACAGTAACATATATTGGCCAAAAAACACACTTAATTATTACTTATATTAAAATTGTTCATAAATAATTTTAGATACAGAGAAGAAAAAATAAATAAATTAAAAACTAACTAAATACATAAAAAACAAAACAATAAGGTGGTTACAAACTATCTGTACAATTATAATATTAGATTAGAATGGTGAAGTAAAAGATAGTTAAATAGAAGGGTTTTAAACAAGGGAAAGGTTAGTACATGAAGTATGTTAGAGGGAATGGAGCTCGGGTAAAAAATGATTTATCAAACGCAACAGTTTGGTGAGGTGTGAGGTAGAGTGTAGATGTCAGATAAACGGGATCTGGTAGTACAGTATTCGACTGAGAATTAAAATAATATTATATCAATTAATGTAAGAGATGAGCATTCCATTTTAATAGGAATTTAAAGTAAATTTGAAACTTTTTTTAATTAAGTTCAGGAAAGGCTCAAAACAGAAATTTTATAATACCGTGCTTTAAAGATTTCTTTCACTGTAAGGGTCAGGTTAAGTACAGACAGATGACAGATGCCTCAGTGTTTATCTTTGATGCTTTGAAGTGACTGGTACTTACACTCCACAAAATGAAATCAAACACAATTGAATTCCATTAACCAAACAAATGACAATTTTATTTGTATCCAGACCTTAAGGAATCATGCTGGAAGAATTAAGACCCTGTCATAAGGCAAGTTTGCTATATTTTAAGTGCCAGCCAAACATTGAGGAAGGATATCAATTATGAGTTACGATACCCTGCCTTTATCGCTCTTCTCACCTGGACGCACCAAAAAAACTGACATGAATTTCCTCATAAATACTTCATTAGAAGCTAAGGGGATTGCGAATAAAACGATTTTTTGGATGAGTTAGATCATTTCATTTGAGAATGCCCATATGAAAGATATACCAAATGATTCTAAGGATACTCAACAATTTTATAGTGAGGTATTTCATGTAAAGTATGTACAGAACGGGTTGTTAATGGCATCCTGAACGTTCAGAGATACTTGAAGAACATTTTAAATAGAGTCATTTATACATAGCTAACATATTTCTGTTTTAGCTAAACAACCTAAAGTATAAATTTGCTTTGAGTGCCTCAAAGAAGTTGATATCAGATGCCTGTAGTACCCTGCTATAAATACAGATTTTTATCTGATCAAGGATGTTTTGGTCCCACATGTGAATGATCCCAGAATTCCATTCCTGGAAAGCTTGAAGATTTGGAAACAGCTGTTATTGAAGATTCAGAAAACAAACAACTAGAGTTGTTAATAATTTCTTAGATGGCACCAAAAGCCTATTAATCCCAATGAATCATGCTCCTGATGATAGCATAAACTCATAAGATCTATTAATAACTCAAATATCAATTATTTGTTAATATCCATAATCCCTCTAAGCCATAAATTGTTTCTTATAGGTAAATAAAGAAGAAATAGCAAGGATATTGAAACTTGTGTTACCTAGTTATTAAAACCCACAGGTATGTAATACACCAAATAACAAATAAATGTACTTTCTTAGGGCTAATATAAAAGTAAATTTTAGAAAATTCACTAGTTCCCTATCAAATACAGAAGTTGTAGATTGCTAGTAGTTGTTACTTTGTTTTTAATAATAAAATTATGCAAAGTTCTGTTCACATGCTACTAAAATGTGTTAAATGTTTTTGCATAGTATTAAATTTTAATTTGAATGAATCAAGTAATTTCACACTTTCTTATGTTTTCTTGTGTTAAAACTTTTATTGATTTTGGTAATTAAATCATTATTGTTTTTTAAATAAATAATAAATCAATATTATTATTACATACATTGACTACAAGAGCGATGGTATAATTAATATTTTCACGATATCTTTATTACTTATCTTGTCCTTGATTAATTTATTAATTAACTCATCAATTAAAAAACTAATAAACAGTAAGATTAATAAGAAATAAAACTATTAACCAACAACTGAAATCATCTAACACGAATTATTGTTAGCATTAATCATTATTTTAGGTCATTGAAGAATTTTCATTCAAAAGAAAAGCAAGCAAGCAAGCAAAAATATTTAATTCCTAAGGAATACAACAGAGGTCACCTTTGAGGATTAGCAATGTAGTAAGTAGAAGTTGAAATATTATTTTTTAATGATTGTTGGTTTCGAAATTATTGTGTGATCTGGAACATATTATATCATAAAACTTCATGATGTCTTATTAACTTTGAAGATAGCTTTTAGCTTACACATGAATTTTTTCTAATTACAATATTTTTTGTCTTAGTTTATTGAGGTTAAATTCAGGTCATTACATAAATGAGGAGTTCAGTTGAAAACACATAGTAATATATATAGTTTTGTACATAGTAGGGATTAGTTGTTAATAAATTTAGGGAGATAGGGAAAAAAAATATTAAATGTCAAAATGAAAACATTTACAAAGGTAATTATAATGTTTTATTTTAAAACAGAAATCACTTACCATAACTTATTATCAACATTCGAAATAATAGTATTCACTACTTGCCAAGGGTCATATATTCTTCAATACAGCAACTTCTGGAAAAGTAAACACCCTTAAAACTTTTTATTTATTTATTTTTATTACACCCTTAAAATCTTTTATTATAAATAAGGTCCATTTTCAAATTCAGAACCCACCCCACTTATATTAGGGGTTGGATTTGAAAATGAACAATATATAGTCCACAATGTCATCTAATTCATAAATATAAGATGTAGATATTGTCCATTTTCAAACCTCCTCATTCATCTTATACTATAAAATTAGTAAAAATATCTCTGAAGTTAAGAAATAGAAATTTTAGAGGTATGGAATTTATCCTTTATTCGTAGTTCTAACACCCTTCCAATCTTCAAATCCCGTATTTTCGACTACCTTCTGTCCACCCAATTCCGGAAGAATAACAATTGAAAGTTTCAAAAAAGCTTCAGATATTTTCTGTATTTTATGTCATAGATCTTCGTTTATATTTGTAAATATGTACACTAGCAGAAATTATATCTGTTCATTTATTAATTTTAAGTTTAATTGTATTTGATTTTTTATCATTTTTTTTCCCTTTTATTTACTATCAGAAGTCATCTTATGTTTTATGATATGACAAGTGGTTTCATTTTATTTGTTTTATCATTATTTTATATATTCTGTTAATTATGATTGTTTAATTGTATATTTTTAAATTCACTGTATTATTTTATTTTATGACATCTTGTAATTTCATCTCTATTTTATAATCTACTCTAAGGCTCTAAAGCCTAATTTTGATGCCTGTAAATTATTTTAAAGGGATCAATCCCAGAACATAAAAATTATTATTATTATAATGTTGAGTTTAAACAAAAAAGAAAAATTATACATAATTTCCCAGTATAATCAACATGTAAATGAAAACTTAAAATCCTAAAGAGTTGAGAAAATTGAATTATTTTAATTTGGAAAATGGGAACAAAATTATTGGGAAATTTATTATTTTACCCTCCACAAATGGTTATTGCTCCTCGTGACAGTTTGACTACTGACAATTAGATTCCAATTTTAAGGATCATGAAATGAGTTTTATAACTTTGCTGGTATATTTTTACCTATTTTTATTTATTGTTAATTCAACGTTGTTATTTCTATAGATAGTATAGTCGATTATTTAACAAATCGATACTCGTGTTTGGTCAATATCGATTTCCTAGCGGCTGGTTTCCATTCACCCACATCAGTTTCCTTTGGAAAGTTGCTTCGCAGTGATAGTTAATATTTCATCGATTTACAAATATTTTACGATTACAACCGCTACCTTTAACTGTCTGTTCAGGATGGATCATTTAAGGTTATTTTATTTTATTTCTATATAATTATAATAGTTCTTAATTAAAAGTTATATAGTTTATTAAAAGTAATGATTAATTTTATGGACGGTAACAGTGAACTTAATAAAAATTGTTCTACACTAAATGATCCAGACGGAGGGCATCCCCCTCCGAAAAGTAAAAAAATTATTTTTTTTTGTGAACTTTTTGATTCATATACACATACAACAGGTGTCTTTATTATTATGTACTGTATTGAAAAAAACAAAACAACAATATTTTATAATTTTAGTTATTTAAAATATATTCTTTTAGATCAAAATATTCGATAAGGTGTGTGGAATCGACCACCAGGTCGATTTGCGTACCAACACAGGCTCGTCCCCAAAGAAAATTTCTGGAGCCACCACTGTTTACACCTAGGATTTAAGTGCTATTTCAAATGATATATATATATTAATAAATAATTTAATTGGTAATAATTTATTCGTTTGGATACATTATTAAAGTTAAATAATATTCATACTTACCCAAATAATTATATTTTATAATATAAATCTTGAGTAGTACGCAGTTTTCCTAAGAGTTTTTTATTAGCATAAACTCTATATAAAATCCCTAGTCTTCAGGGTTCTCTACAATTTTTAACAATGCAATAAAAAATAATGAATATAAAGTAACACATATTTTTAAATTATTAATTATTAAAAAAATTGTATATATTTCCTTTTACAAACACTTTTCACTATATCACAAATACTAGTTGCTCCCTGTATTGGGAACTATGTTTTAAAAAAAAAAATCTTAAGTCAATTTCAAAATTAAACCTTTCCAGTGAAGGAGTGTACTATAATACAAATTTTATTTTATTTTTTCTTAAATTATTCAATTTTCTCAAAATTACTTATGACAGACGACTTCATCCTTTCTTTATAAACTGGCTAATATATTATTCAATTAAGTGTAATAGATTTTTACTTTTTAATTGTTTTCACAATAGACACATCTATTGATGTTAATCCGAACTAAGATGGCTTTATACTGATTCCTTTTACCTCGTTGGCGCTTTTTACCCAAATCCTTAACGACCACAAAAAAAATCTTGGTTGTCTGACCCTGCATTTCTTCCTAGGACAAGAATAACTCTTTTATTCTCCTAGTACACTGACTTTTATTCTCCGGATTGTAGAATTACCTCTTTTAAGAGATCTCTATCATTTGTACTTCCTCGTTATGGAATGCCTTGTTTTCGCTAAAATTGAATTTATTTATAGGAAGTAGAAAGTTTTAATTGCTCCTGTGAAAGCCCTATAAAACTTACATAAGCATTGCGCCAATGAAACCTGTTCCTGTCAAGAAAGTATTTTATTCTTATAAAACGAGAGCGGATATCTCGCTCATTGCAGATAGCGATAATCCGTATTTACAAATAGACTAATAAGAAATATCAATATACTATTGCTAGCAGTTGACGTTGTTGGGCGATTTCCTATCAGTGAGCATGTGGTCAGAATTCAAGGACAATCTAATTATTGTTTCTGTTTGATACTTATCAATTTTAACTAATGCAATTTTATGCCATGGTGAAATTTTATAAAGCTTGAAAATTTATGGCCTATAAAACTACCTATTAACCTTGGAAATTATTTACCTGTACAATTTGTTGAAAATATATCTTATCTTTTTGCAGCGAATTTAAGTAACGATTACTAAATTAAGAAGTTAATAATCATAAATTAATTAATAATCGATAAGGTTATATTTTTTGTCTTTTCAATAGCTTAGATAATTATATTTTTTGAAATCAGTTCTTGCGACTGATCTTAAGTCGCTCCGAACCATGGTTTCACGATAGGCAACCCCACCATCGATGTGCTGTGACAAACTAATCATAACTGGTCTTGAGATCGGGTTCAAATAAGATCGACTTATTATGGTTGTTAAGTAGACGCACTAGGACCTTTATGTCTTCTCCTGAAGTAGACTATCTAAGGACCGAACATTCTGCAGGGTACTTTTAACATTCTGGAAAACCACAAGGCAAAACTCGATTAATGTACAAGCAGTAGACATTACGCCTGCGGCCTTGGTACAATAGATGCGAGGAGATGATATACAAAACTTGCTATATCATTGCCAACCAAATCTTGGAAAAACGTAAAAAAAGTTACAGATTCATTAAACTGTGTCTTATGAGGTTGAAAACTATCTGAGTTCTAAAACCCAAGAAATGAAATCTTGTCTTCCAAGTGATTGATTATGGCTTGCCCCCTTCTCTTGTTTTGATCCTGAGTACCTCCTTGTTCCAATTATTGATTAGACACTTAAAATTTATATTGGATAAAGCTAGTAATGCAACGTAATAATGGATACACCCAACAAGTTTTATAGCCTAACTATTAGCCAATCTAGAATTTGGAATTTGATGATTTCTCATTAAATTTGACCAGCTTTCTTAACCTAGCGGATTTTTTGGGGAGTATTCCCTTAACATTGCCCTACCTTCACAACTGCGCCTAAAACAATTAGTTAGCTACGCCACTGAGTAGTTAGTTATTAGCTACGCATCTCGTGATTATTATTATTACTAACACATTTGAATCCCTGATTTTCTGAAAAAGATTATATTTGCCCAGCTGTTCGGTACTTGACATATTTGTTTTAGGCAATGTCACTATTATATGCTTATCTCAGAAGCAAGAACCTTCTCAATATCTTAAGACTAGATTAAAGATAAATCGTTAGGAGCAGGTGAATAAACACAGTTATCTATACATGTATTTGTTTCTTTAACTTTTGCCTAACATAACTTTTATAAAAATAAATCAAGACCATAATTACATAATTAAACATAGGGCAGGAGAAAGAGAATCGCTTTGTTTTATTCCCAACTTAATTGAACCTCATACAGATCCCTATTATATTCACTAGCATTATTAGTTATTATTCTCTGTTTATCAAAATATTATCATCTTGTGGGCAATGTAATCGTAAACCTTTTTGAAATCGATATAAACCTGAAGAACTGCACCGTTTTATAATATTTCTTCTGTAATATTTGCTTTAACGAAAAAATTAGTAGAATCACATTGGTAGTCTCCGGTAACTTCCCCTGCGTATTCCAGGATACATCTAGCTAAGATAAACGTTAATACTTCACAATATACCGAAAGAAAATTCCTCCATAGTTTTTTTTTTACTCCTCGGTTCCTTTTTGTGAACTGAGATAAGTATATATTCTTTTCATTTTTCCTATTTCTCAAACGCTTTGAACCAAAAGGCGTGTTTTAGAAATTCATACTTAATTAGTTGGCTAGGAATACTGACAGTTTCTGCTGCTTTACATAATTTTAGTATTCTAATGGTTATTACGACTTTGACCTTACTCGCTTCCTTTAGTAATTGTTCAGGGATTCTGGTGACAATTATTTTCCGTATTCAAAGTACTGCTGAAGAGTTTATCAAAGTTTTAAATTGTTAACAAGACTGGAGAAGATATTATTTCCATCGATGACTCCAATGAGGCACAAGAACCTACCCTCTTCTTACGTTACATTCAATTTCCTTAGTTTTTATTTCTATTCGTTGCTTCGTAAGATATTGTCTCATTATATTTTTGAAGAATTTTATACGTTTTATTCTTTAAGACCAGGAAGAAGATAATAATCTTTTTCGTTTCAATTAAAGGTCCTCTCTTTTAGAAAAGAGTAATCTTTCTAAAAGAGAGAACCTTTAATTGTATTGTTTGTTACGCCAGTGGAATTGTATTTAGCACCATTGTGAAGTAAGCCACTGATATAATCAATACAATTATATATATAAAACTACAAATACAACTTCCTCACAAATTTGATTGTGTAGCTCTAGTTACATAATTACTCATATTTCAAGTTTTAAGACAAACATTGATTATTTTTGTTTTTAATGAATTTGATTTTTTATTTTAAAATAAAATTTAAGGGAGGAATTGAAACACTTTTGCGTATGTTGGAGCAAAAGTAGTATACATAATTTAATAAATTGATAGCAAACAAACCAATTTTACACTCCTCAACTTTCCTAAAGATTATGGTCAAATCAGACGATCTGATCGAAAAACAGGTGTGACATGAAAAATGCTTTTACACATGCGTTAGCAAAAGTTGTGAATGGAATCTGATAAAATCTAAATGAGGCTAATTAAATAACATTCCTTGAAAATGCGACAAAATTGAATTAACGTTGTAAAATTTTTCGATTCTGTGAGCATAATTTTTTTTTTCATTTTCTACATGAATGCTTGAATGAGATAGTACAATAAGTAAAGCAAATAAATAAAAAAACTTTAATTTATAAATAAAAATATAAGGAGGTTGTTGCTTGATGGCAATGTTTAAAGTAGAATATATTTTGATCTACAATACTTATACCTTTTGGCAGTTACTTATTTTAGTAGTAGAAATGTTTAGTAAAAAGGGCATGTTTTAAAGACAAATTCAAAGTCATATTAAAGTTTGTATACATTTAATTTAATTTGCTCTGATATGACTAATTAGTAACTGTTCGTTAAATAGGAGTTTATTGGTGAAACTATGTTCGGGGCAAATAATAGTAACCATTTAGAAGCTGAGGTTTAGGCAATATTCACTTCCAATGCCTCTTTTGAATGTTAAAAAAAATTCTAAGATATTTCTTCAGATATCGAAACCATATCGGATAGTTTTATTTCTGAAATTTAAATCTTTTCTATGTGAAGAACATTGCTTCACCTAGCGGTTTTTCCCACAACTGTCGCGAGTAAAAAGAGGAATAAACGCTCAGTCTTTCCTGCATATTTATTGTGCGAACTTGGTTCGACAACGCCTGGATATTTTTTCACAAACAGGTACGTAATAGTTTTTCATAAATTGGAATAATTAATTTATTATTGTTATTATAATTATTGGATATTTCTGTAAGATTAAAAAAAGCCTCGTTTGTTTTAAATAAAATTAAAATAATGAACCGACTAACGTTTCGTTATTTCAGGTATCATCAAAATTTGACTTGTTTATAGAACATAAACGAAAAGCAGATGTACAACTCACATCGGTATAAAAACTGAATAATTAAAGATACTTATACAATCCTAATCCTTGTATTAGGGGAATAAGGAGTTAGCATTATATCAGCTGGAGAAGGTTGCATTGCAACAGCTGGTCTGTGATAACACAACCAGTGTTGCCATTCGAACGAGAATTTCTCGCCTTCATTCGAGTTTTGTAAAGTTACGTTTTGTATGAAAATGATGTTCGCTGAAGTACGATGATTTTAATTTTTGGTCATTTTTCCTTTCCTAACTAGTAATTTATCATTTTTCCTTAAATGTTGAACTAATGAAGCAAACTACATTAGTAATTAGTGAAAAAGTTTTTAAAAATATATTTGGGTGATTGTCCTGTTTTGTACGAAATTAAGAACCTTGAATACAGGATCCGTGTGTAATTTTGAGTCGGATTTTTTTAACCATTGAAAAATAAATACGCTCACCATGGTTTCCAGCCATTTTTAATCGAAATATTCACCCATTTATTTAATTTAAATTCCAAGTGTCCAAAATTTAGTCAATTGTGTGTCCCACGGCAAGAATTTCGGATTTTGAGTGTAAATAATACTTATATAAGTAATAGTAACATTATCGTTTTTCATCATATGACTTGCTAAGGTTCTCAAAGGTGCTTTTGATGGTAGTTCCCTCTCTAGTTGCCTACCAAGGAATCAGTAGCCTCGAACGAGTGTGTCCCTTGGTTTTCGAGTTAATCCCTCACAATTTTCCCCTAGTATTCAGTTTATTTGTAATTCCTTGATGCTGAAGTCAGTTCACATTAATCCAACTTGTTATCTTTCACCAGCGTGAATCTTGATTGAGCTTATAGGAACGAAATTATTAATTAATGTGTTTTCAAAGGAAGTACAATTTCTAATTATTATTTTCCCTAAGAAGAGCACATAGGGTGATAAACTGCTGTAAAAAAAGAAAATGTTAATCCCTCACTTCACAAGTTGTGGGAGACTAAATTTCAAGTTAATGTTTTACAGAAAAAATAAATTTGTTGGTATTTAAATGTTAGTTTAAAATTATTTGTTTGTTTATTGCAATTTTTCAAGGTAGATAAAGCGACCCTTGAACAAGGCCGTCGCTTGTGGGCAAGATATTGACGACTTTGTTATGTTTGTTTGAGTTTTGCAAGCAACATCCAAGAGTGTTTTGTTTTACGTCATTCCACCAGAAGAAATCACTGCGATGATAAACATAATTCCCAAAGCGATACCCTACTTTAGAGGCACTATAAATGTACACCATGTATTGTAGAAACGAATCTTCTGATAGGAAAAATATCCTGCAACTGAAAATGCTTAGTTCTTGCCACAAGTTCACGATTGGATTCTTGGAACTGAACTTTGGAGTTTCTCCGAAGAACGATTCCAAAGAAGAACCTGAAGAACTTCATCCTATCCAGAATATTGAATCTGAAATCATCAAAATAAATAATCATCTACATTCAGCCGGAAACGTACTGGAAAATCGAAAGTCAACTATTAAAACCGCACAAGAGGTTAATGCTTGATGCTGCGTTCTAGCATATGGGGGATTGAGTGAAGTGATATTCCTTTAATATAACTTAGTTTGTGATGTAATAAAAGGTTGATTTTTGTGAAATTTAATTATTTCATATGATTCAGTCAGTCCCCCACTAAATTGATTTAAAATATCATGCTGTATCTCTTAAACCCACGTACTTCTATGGACGGATTTTTTACATGACTTACAAATGTTAATAATCTTATTATTCGGCATGACATTGGTAGTAGTTTACTTTGAGCAAATAAATTAAGCTTGGATTTAATCTTATTTAAAATAAAATGAGCATTCAAAAGTTGAACAATTTTTTGAGGACATAGTTACGAGCAGTGCCATTTTTACACTAAGGGCCCAATGGAACCGAGCCCAGGTTTCATTAATAAAACAAACAAGTCTGTACCGATACAACCCATGAAGGATCAGGGATACAGTACTTGTGTAAAGAAGTATTGTTACTAGACCAAAGGTTGTGCAAGAAGATGAAGGATAATCATGCACGACCGCCCGATGTTTTTCCTAATTAAGGGTACCTACTTTATGAGGCTGGGCGGACCCCAGACCTCACAATGTTGACTCACTGCTACAGTAACAAAATTAATAATTATCTGTCACAGCCGGATTCGAACCCAGATCCTTGAAGTTAGTATCACAGTGCTTTACCTTTGAGCCCACTTTCTATAGAACCCCTAAATTCTTCTTATCGATAAATTAAACTGAATTAAGAATTAACTGAATAGTAATGGAATGCCCATGTACTTACAGAATATACTTTGAAGAAGTAGTTTATGATTTCGCAAATCAAAACCTCTTAAAAACGTTTAACTTTTTTTTTTACCTTTGTCGCATTATGGATGTTTAATAAAGTAATGATTTTAGTTAGTAGATAATTTAACTGTTGTTCATCCAAAGTTGTTCAGGAAATAAGTTTTATAATCTGGAAGCCCCCCTTAACTTAAAGGGTCCCAGGCCCTCAGTTAGTCAATGATGATGGGCATGGATAAGAGGACGTAGGAGAATTTCTGAAACAAAGATATGAGGATTCGTAATTGGCGAGTGGGAACAATCATCGTGATTAGGGATGTAAGTATGGAACACAAATATCAGTATGCTTATAACTCCTCTATGTTTTTAATCTTTGAAAGGATTAAACATCTACAATAAAATAATAAAACATTATTAACTTATAATGTTTTAAAAAAAAAAAAAACTTAACTTAAGTTGAGAAAACAAAATTAAATTCCTTAAACATAAACAAAGAAAATCAATATTGAATAATTGACCTAAAATCTATCATATTAACATTTATTACTAAAACACTTATTAAAAATAAGTGATTGAACTAGAGAAAAATGATTGAATTGAAAAAAAGAAGGAAGAAAATCAAAATAGGGTTAATAGCAAAAAATTGGTACCTATCAAAATTATCACTAGAACTTTCTTGAAAAAATGGAACAAGTAATATATGGCAAGTTTTTCAGAGATCGATTTTGCCAAACAACTTTTCTTTCATTATATTTTATTTATTTTTGTCAAAAAGTCACGACTCACGTTGTTATTTATCAGCTGGGTTTTAAAACTAATAAATAAAAGAGAACAAAATCTTTATGGAAACGAAATTGTAATGAAACAAACCATACCCGGAAAGTTTGCCCAAATTCCAAAAGTTGATGATAAATATTACGTGACGATTGTCATGCACCGCGCGTATTTGTTTTGCGTTTTGTTTTTCTTTTTATGCATTCTAGCTTTCTTTGGACTCTATAAATATCTCAAAACTCTTTACAACAGTTATCTGAATACCTAATAAAACAATTTTCTGATAAGATATTTAATATTAGTACAATTAGCCTTTGTCTGGATAAAAAGGAAATAAAACCCGAGATGATTTTTGTTCTTAATTTAAAGATATTAAGAAATAATATCCCTTCCAATCTCTAATTTATTTATCTAGAAATAAAAGACGTAAATTTGAGCGATATAAGTTCCTGTCAAAACGTTCTTACTTCATAATATCTTCCAGTAAAGCAATTTACTCCTTACCCCCTCTTCCCGAATACTACACTCCTATATTCCGAAAACGCAAGTGGACGGCAGGCATTTCGATAAACTCCCACAATCCCTGAAAATTTTATCATAATTTGATTAACGATTCAATCGATTTATATCTTATTGGTACCTGATAGATTTCAACGGATTCCGTCCACTTCTTTCACTAACGCATGCGTAAACACATTTTCCTCGGAACACCTATATTTCGGAAACTGGTCGTCCGATTCGGCCTAAATTTGGAGAAGTGTTACAAATTAGGTTTTTGGGCCTGGTTTCAATTTTATAAGTTTTCGACAGCTACTTACTACTTAACATGCGAAAAACTTCTTTCTGGGAGCATCTATATTTCAACAACTGCTTTTCCCCTAGATGTTATTCTCAAACGACAAATAATTAACGATGAAATATAGGTTAATCAGTTAAATTTAATTATTTAGCCAATAGAAATTTAAGCAATGAACAATTTCAATACTTCTTGATTTAGAGAAAAAATTTACGACTGAAACAATCACTCAAAAAAACAAGATCATAAAAGAAATAAAATTTACTACAATTATTCCATAGCTCATGGTATAAAAGCAATCAGGGCATTAAAGTAT
Organism: Halyomorpha halys; assembly: GCF_000696795.3. Classification (NCBI taxonomy): domain Eukaryota; kingdom Metazoa; phylum Arthropoda; class Insecta; order Hemiptera; family Pentatomidae; genus Halyomorpha; species Halyomorpha halys. The sequence continues at coordinate 686,476 of NW_027111148.1, read as the reverse complement.
TTTTTTTAAAGAATAGAAACATAATTAGTGTGAAATATCTTGACTTTGACGATAAAAATACTCATGAATTGGATGGGATTTCCTGGAGGTCTGCCTCAGGCATATTCCATCTTAGGCTAGTGGAAATGCTATCAATATTTGAAATTGTAGTATCACGTTGTTTAACTGAATGCTTAGATGGAAATGTAAGAAAACCGAGATCGATTTGTTCATTTAGTTGGGATACAAGTGATATTAGCCCTAATTGGATTTGAAAAACAAATAAATCCAACCTGTGGACTACAATTTCCATGATAATCCAATCCATCACTTTTGTGTAAATCTAGATAGATTGTTTCCGATTCTTGAGCCAAAAGTTTTCCTTGATTATTTTATTCACTTTCATGTGATGTTTTCTTACATTTTATTCTAGGATGTGTCATAGATTTTCAATTATTATTATATTATTATTCAATTATTCAGTTATTATTATAGTCAGTCTGATAACTGATGAGGAGGAACAGAGAGGTTCCAAGATGGGGGATCCATGGCCCTTGTTGGGTTATCAAATGTTTTTTGGAAGGAGGTACATGCTTGGAGAGTTATAAACTTTTGGAGGGAACCATAATTTTGTGGGACTTTCAAACTAGTGAAAGAAAAACTAACCTAGAAAAAAAGACTAAAGAATCTATACTTGTTCTACATTACCCATCCCGACCCCAAAATATCCAATGATCATAAGGTCTCTTATATTTCCCAGAAAACATTTACTAATAGGAACAAGGGCAGTATATGATAAAAACTTAAATTCAGATACACTGAAAAATTAGGAACCGTCACTCTAGCCTCTTGTTCACCTTCAAGACATTTACTTATATCAAGTATTGGTCGATTCATGATGACATTAAAATCTCAAAGAGAGATCATTCTCTCAGAAATAGTTAGTATAAAATCTTCCCTTCCCATTTCACCCTCAATATCTCATGGTTGGAGGATCCCTTTTCAAACTTAATGATACATTTCTTTTTAAAACAATTTTGATCCTTTTTCTCTCAACTTGATTCTTTTTTAACATCCGACGTTTCGACCTCTCAGGTCATTCTCAAGGATTCCTACAAACAGCTCCTTTTAATTACTTTTATAACAAATTTCCTTCACTTACATACTGATTTCTTTGGTCTTACCTTATTCTGTCTTCATTCCTTTTTTTCTTTAAAATTCATTAATGCCGGCTATTTGCCTTTGTCCCAATAAATTCTTCTATTAAATTATTTCCTAAATTTAAAACTTTTATTAACCACTTTTATGTTCATTAACAAACTCCAAACAGAACCTACCTTCAACAGGTTAAACCACTCTCAAACAACTATATTAATAAAAAATAAATCTAATTAATGATACATATTAATAGCGAGAAGAGCAACCTTTGAAAAATTTAATATAAGTTAGCAGACTGCAAAACTTTACTTATATTGAGCCATAATGTAAAATTAGCTAAAAGTATTAATATATGGATACAAAATATATTGTTAATTTATAAATAATATATGTTTATAATGGTATAGAATAAAATATGTGGATCCTTTTTTTTTATTATAAAAAGTTAAATTTCTGTGATGAGTGGGGAAAATGTGGCATTACCCAGGGTGATGATGGTCATTCCTAAGGAGGGAAATTATGATGTTTTTAATTAAAATAATAATAACAATGTTTTTTAAATATATATGTTTAAATATAGGATTTGCATTGTAGGTTTGTCAGATTTAATCGTTTAGTTATTGAAAATATTTGGAGCCTAAGACAAGTTATATACCATAATTAATTTACTTTTATTTTCTCACATTGTTGTAGTCTTATGTTCTGTTTTCATGATTGTATTACAGACTGCAAAACTAAACTGATGAGCATATCAAATGGCGAGGATGAAGATGATCTACTTCTCACTCCAGAAGAAGATTTAAATTTAAAACTTAGTAGGTACTTATTTTTTAGATTTAAAAACAATGTGCGTTTATAAAATAAGTTTTTAGCCTAATTGAAATAAATCATTTTAGTTGAAAAAGTGTTCTTCTGTAACAATTAAGATTATTAATTATAATCTTAACACTTTCTTGTGACTGGTTAATATTGATTAAATAAATAAAAATTTATTCATTTTGATCTCAAAACATTTTTATTCTATTTATAGTTCGACGTTTCGGTCAATTCGGCAATCCTCAGGGACAATCTTAATACAATTTTAGAACTAAATCATATTACAACATTTGTTGTGATAAATTTTAACAAAGAAGGTGACTGTGATAAATAATTTTAATTTTTAATTTAAGGTGAAAATTGACTAATTAGGGCAATTTGTTGGATTGGTCTGGACAGAAAAGCCTGCATGAAGTTATTTTTTTTAATGATTTAGATCAAGATTGTTCTGGAGGATGGCCGAATTGGTCGAAACATCAGACTTGTAATAGAATAAAAAGGTTTTGAGACTAAAATGGATAAAATTTTATTTATTTAAACAATATGATTATTAAGTTATTTATAATAGAAGTGTTATTCGATAATAATTTTTAAATTTTAAGCACAATAATTAATTATAAAAGGATTTGTATTGTACTGATTTGATCAGTACCTAATTTATTAAAAACATAAATAGAAACCACATACCAAAATTAAGAGACAAGAACTTAACCGATGATATAGCCAACTACTCTACAGGATATCTTTCAATTGATAACAAATTATAGATCTACAAGACCATACTAGAACCTGTTTAGATACTCTTTTAACAACAAATGTATCCAATCCTTCCAACCTTAATGTTCTAATAAGGTTAGAATTGGGTTTCCCTTAAGCTGTCACCTTAACCAATTTGAATATTTCAAATTAAAATAATACAAAAATTATTTTGGCATTTAAAATTGAAAAAAAAATTCTAAATTATTTACTAAAAATAAATGCTATTTACTTATAAAATTCATTTTAGTAAAAATAATAAGTCGTTTAAACAGAGAATTACTTATAATTTGTAAATAATTACCAAAATAAGATTACTCCACTAATTTTAAATCCTCCACTTCCATTCACCAGTAACTACTTTAAAATATTTAATAATTATACAATATAATCATTTCTTCCTTCTTGCAATACAAAATCATAATAAACAATTGAATATTTATCATATTTTTTTCTTTTTCATTCATACATACAATATGATGTTTATTTTGTTCAAGGCAAAAAATTACACACTCAATACTCACCATCTCTATGGATATGAAAATATCTCTTTTTAACCTTTACCATTTTTATTAATTACGAATTTAATGTCAAGACCCATATGCATTGAAATTAACAAATATGTACCAACCTTTTCTCTTAAAAAATTAATAAAGAAGATAATGATAAGTAATACCTACTAATCTCAAGAAAAAAAAAAAAAAAACCAACCTTTTCTCTCAAAAAATTAATAAAGAAGATAATGATAAGTTATACCTACTAATCTCAAAAAAATTATTAATCAAAACTAGAAAATACAGCACACTTGAGTGTAACAACTAATTTGTAGTTATAAATCCTGCCATTCATAATTTAAGTTATCTATGTTTGTATTTTGTCTTGAAGGTTGAGCAATTGGTATGAGATAATGAATTATTAAATTAAAAAATCGATTGAGTCAAGTGCTTAATTTTGCTCAGAGATTTATTACTATATACCGTAAAGGATGGCTTCTGAACGATTACATGTGATCGATCTCAATATTGGTACTTATCATATCTTGCTCTTTTAGATAGGTATCTACTGTTAATATATCATGTCACCTGTTTTTGTTTTTTTTAAGGAAAAAGAAATGTTTATAATGATGATTTTGTCATTAATTGTTAAGATTGTACTATGAAATAAAAGGTAAATTATAAAAAACATTAAAAATTCTCTAACAGTTATAGTTTATATTATTTTATTTACAATCTAACATATTGTGTAAATTTAATCAACTTTAAGACACAAGTAAATGCATTTGTATATTTTAGTTTTAAATTTCAATAATTCTAGATTTTTATTTTTATTAAGTCTTAAACTTACTATAACTAAAGTTGGAACCTGTTTCCTTTCGTGTCACCAGCGTATTCTATTCAATGAAAGTTATTAAAAGTTAAAAATACATCATAAACATTTCTATATTATTATAGAAATAATATAAACAAGGATAAAAACAGTTTGTAAGAGGAGGGGGGGAGAGAGAGAGGGAGAGAGAGAG
>NW_027111148.1:660631-682198 GCF_000696795.3 Halyomorpha halys | reverse complement strand
AGAGAGAGAGAGAGAGAGAGAGAGAGAGAGAGAGAGAGAGAGAGAGAGAATTATAAAGTTATAAAATAAATTGTAGCAGTCCGTGTAAACATATGAATAATGATTTGAAAAAAATAGGTGGACTAGGTGAGTTTAGAAGAATATAAATAGTTAAAAAAAGTAGATGAACAGCTGCATCCCAGAACTAATTAATATACAAAGTATAAATAAGAAATATATATATTTTAAATTAGCCAAATTGTAGCATATATTTAATACAGAGCATAAATTTAATATATCATATATCACATTTAAATTTTTTGCTAAATCATAAATAATGACATTGAATAGTTTAGTTTTATTGAGTAATACAATGAGTGATTTTTCATATCCAATTAAATATTCTCAGATTAATAAATTAGTATTTGTTTATTTAGTATATACATTAACTGAATAATTTACATAAGTTTTGTTTATTTATGATTTTTTTTCAAAAATAATTTTAAAATCCCAAACTCTGACTTATTTTTTATTGGTTTAGCACCTTTTGAGGATAGTGAACTTAAATGTTGACAATTAGGTTTCTTCTTCTTGGAAATTACATTAATCTCTGTTACCTAATCGACAATAAATGTTAAACAAGATAAGAGATTTTTATCAAAACTATGACAAAATGAATATAGTGAAACTTTGTCTGTTCATGGTGCACCAGTTTTGGTAATTTTACTTTGATTACATTATAATTTAAAATGTCTGAAATATCTATAGTCAAATGTACTTTGAAAACACTTACATACATTTTGAAATTCGTTATACACTCCATTGGAATTTAACTTAATATTTATTAACAAGATTTATGCACCAGCTAAATTGATAAATATCAGCTAACCCATAGAAAATTCAATAAGCACTTAAAATCATGTGCTGATTTTCCTTATCTTAACTGATATATCTTGTTTCTCAATACTATTACACCAAAAATGTATAGAAAAAAAAGTCTGTAATGTATTATTAGTATTAATTCAAAATTGATTCAGTTATCTTGAATTAATTTATATATATTTTTTCAGGTAAACCAAATATGGGACTGTTATCTGTTGAAAATGTGAGAAAATATTACTTTTGGGCCACTCAGTTCATTGGTTCTCTCATTGTATGCCTGACTCTAGTTCATATATTTGAATTTAAAAATGGTTTCGGTGGCAGAAGTTACCCAAAACTGGAATTTAATTGGCATCATATTTTCATGGTGCTGGGATTCACTTATTTCTTTGCTAATTGCAAGTATCAATCAATATTCACTTATAAAGAAAATAAGATAAATCCAACTGATTTTAGAGTATTCTTTGTATATATTTTTTCTCATTACAGCACTAACAGCTTTTCGATTGATGCCATCATTGTCAAAACAAAAATTGAAATATATTCATTTAGGAACAAATGGAGCAGTCATTTTTTGTGCTGTTCTCGGTCTATTTTTTGTAATTGATGAAAGAGATATTCAAGGGAAAGCACATTTTCAATCTCTTCACAGCTGGATAGGAATATTCACCATTGGACTCCTGGTGGTTCAGGTTTGAGATTTTACTAATTTTATGTTTTAAATAAAATAAATTGGACAAATAATGAATAATGATGGTGTGGTAAAAACCTGATAACTTTTTTCTTAATCGAGGAAATTGCAAATTTGTTACATAAAATTAATTTAGACAGATTATTTACAATAATTAATGTACAACTGTAATTAATGATAAACTAAGTAAGAAGCCTTCATTAATTATAGGGTTTTTTTTCCAATCAGCTAGTTACTAATATATTCGGTATTTCACAATAAATACCATATATATTATTTATTGTGAAATATTCAAGATAAGACAGTGCTGACTATAACCTCATTTGGAACATACATCAAATGAGTCTCATTTAGATCATTTACCAAATGAAGCTGTTGTGTGCATGAAAATGAAGGACCAAGGGGGTGAAGAATCCCAGGGCCTAAATTTTAATAAGAGTTCAATAAGAAGCAGTAATACATAATATCATGTATTTTTATCATACTCTGACTTGGTAGCCAAATATATAAATATGTATGTTTCCAAATATATGTTATAATATTTCCATAATGAACATATTAATGTTCAAAAAATAAAACACATGTATTAATAAGTGAAAGGTGTGCCGCTGTATCGTGTTGTCCTGGTACAGTGCTCATCTGTCGGGGACCCTGGCTATAGTGGATCGTCATTGTAAATACCATATCAAAACATTTTTAAAATATTGGGCAAGTCCAAAACATTGCGAGCAATCTCACAGTATTTTTTATTACTTTCTTCTAATAACTTATTGACTCTCTACTGATCTGTTATTTTCTGAAGTTCAAAACTGATAACCTCAAATTAATACATTTTTATTATAAAATAATAGATTAACTTATTGAATAGCCAATAAAATGAAGTTTGCAGATTTCTCAGTTGTTTTTTTTAACCTCAAATTAACATGCTTTTATTTTAAAATATTAGATTACCTTATTAAACAGCCAAATAATGAACATTTTCTAATTTAATTTTTCAGTTTATTCTTGGGCTTGTGTTTTATTTATCTCCGAAAATCTCACTTTCTTACAAAGAAGCTATGATGCCATGGCATGTCAAAATTGGAATCTCAGCTTTTGTGCTCGGAGTAGGAGCAATCATTACTGGATTGAAGTATGTTTTATATAATTAAATTATTAATTTTATATTTTATCTTGTTAATAATTGTTTATAATACTTTCTAGGAAAGGAGGTTCAGATGCTGAGAGACTTCTTACTAACTTTACAGGAGCTATCATCATAATTTATTGTTTTTTTATTTTAAGTATATTAAATGATTCCAAATATAGGTTTAATTACCGACTGAAATAGATCTTTATATTATTAAGTGTATATTATAATTTTTAAAAATCTATGCTAGAACTAAAAATATAAGAGTTGGCCATACCATTTATACCTTTGATATTAAATCTTGATGGATAGTTCCATCTTCCATGTTTTCAAACATATGCTTTAAAAAAAATTTGTTAGACTTTTGTATATTTTATTTTGTATACAGTTGTATTTATATATGTATATATATGTATAACTTTAAAAAATGTATATTTGCTGACAGACTTTACTAATAAAATAAATTGATAATTGGTGTACAATTATTTGTCCTAGACAATTTATTTTATAAATGTCATGTAGTCGATATATGACTATCAGTTAGTAAGTTCTATTCTTTATGGAATTTTTTATGTCTGATTCAATTAATCAGTATATTGTTTTTTCAATATTTTTTGTCATAGTGGAGTTTTCTAATTATTATACATACTATTATTCTAGCTAATCTTATTGTCCACATTATTAAGATGGAGATGCAATATCACAAGAAAATAAACTAGCATACCCTACTTCTTATAATTATTATTTCAACAATAAGTCAGGAGTTTCATATTAACTATAAAGGTAAAAGAAGTTAAAAAAATTACTTGGACAACCTGAAGAACAGGATGGGTTCACAGTAGAATTTCTTTTTCATTTCTGACATACATGGTGGGCCTTATCTGCATGTAACCATCCTATTCTAATCATGGGGGGAGGGTAGGTTCAAGATCTTTATAAAAAGATACTATAATTATATTCCTCTCCCATCTAAGTTCCCATCTTCCTGTCCCCTTTTTATTACCCTTACAACATTTGATAGTTTGAGCGGATCAAAACAACTAGGGTTTCTTAGAGAACAAAATTTATGGCACCCTAAAAGAAAAAATTAAAGAAAACTCAAACAGTTGAAGGCATAAATTAAATTTTTTTTTAATGGTTGTTGGATTACTTTGTTGAGGGTTTCTTTATGAAACTTTCGGATCATTTCCAAAATCTTCAGCAAGTTAGGATATCCTAAGACCACAGAACACAGATTCCACAGAAGGAGATCCTAAGGAATTTTGTTATCTCGGCTCAGCGGCTTAGTTCACTTACTGCTTAATCCAGCTCTGTTTAAATTCCTTTTATTTCAGCATTTGGGCATATTCTTTAGGTTCCTTTAATGCGGGACCGTTTGTAGCTGAGGTAGTTGGGGTTGAATTTTACTTCTTGGTTATCACATGGAATGAAAAATTGACCCTCCCGCCAGGGTTAGAAAAGGTTGGTTGCCTTTAGATAACAATCCCTCAATTACAAATTACATCCTTTCCTGAATTCAGAGTCAATCCATACTGATAAAACAGGATTCAGGAGAATTCAAACCTTGAAATCTCTATGAAAGTTCTTCTCTACAATAGAGGATAAAATAAGTAAATTTTTTTTTAATTCTGCAACATTTTACATCACCTGCTTGACCCCACTATGGACCATTCCCAAGGCTCTCGAGGATTAGCTATGGTTGTCAGACAATCAGGTTGGATCCACTGAACTAAAGGTTTGAATAAAAATGTAGTAATATGGTTTAGAGAAGCAAGATAAATGTTGTTAAAAGTTATCTATTGCTGACCACCATATTAATATAAAAGAAAAGAAAATGCAACAAGAGATTGAAATTAATTGTTGGGATACAACTGGAAGATTCCAAATACAAAGCCTTGAGTCTCCAAAATATTAGTAAACAATTTACTAGTTAACATTTTGATAATTCATGAATCAGTGTTTTCTGTCCCCTTGATGAAAATTACGTTAAACGTTGATTAGTTAGTTTTTTACTGGCATTTTAGGGACTTGGGGCTTTTTGTATGGAATCTTCCTACCATATTCTGAACACCACATGTTTTTTAATGACAATGAGCAACATGGTGGGATCTGGAACAGGCGACCTTGTTTATTTTTCAGTTACCTACCAACAGACATGTTTATTTATTTACTTATATTTATAATAACTCAATATTTGAAATATTATCATGAAATAAGCCGAAGCACTTGAGTGTCACTCTATTTTAAGAATTAATTTAAATTGAATTTGAGTATTTTGTTTAAATAATACCAATTTATTTTAATAGTTGTTGGTTATACAGTGAAAGATATGGTCTATTCATTGATACTTTTCAATCTCTTGGCTTTTCTTCCATCTTGAGATTCCTATATTCCAATATTCCTACTAATCCCCTTCAAATTGATTTATTTTATCATGATTAATAATTAAAATAATAATAGGAGTTTTTAAATTTTATTCAATAGAATTTTATAAATATGTTTTTAAATATCAAAAAATTTCATCACTGGGACTGAGCAAACATTTAAGATTATTCAACCATCCTGATCTTTTACTGAAACTATTTTGATTATTTGAAATCATATGAAAAAGTTACTTTAGAATGAGGAAATTAGTTTGCCTGACAACATCAAACCATATGTTTTTATTTTTCAAGAAAATCAAATATTTATGCCTTAGCTTCAATTGCCACTTATATAAGCGTTAGGAAAGTTGAGTTTAATTATGTCTAAAATTTGGAGGCGGGAGTCATTTTTTTCAAAGGTTTGATTAGTTTGTAAACATCTATCAGTTATCCTTCAAATGCTAATTAATTAGTTTTCGATGTTGGAATTTGCCAGTTTTTTAAAAGTGTAGATCAAAAAAGTTCTTTTAAATTTTGAAAAACTAAATAGTATTCGGAAAAAAAGACAGACAATGCTACATTTTTTTTTCCTTTGTGACTGTTCATATAGCTAAATAATATTTTTAAAAAATCTAAAAGAGGCCATATTTTATTACAGTGCGAGCTGAATAAGGATTTTTTAGTTAGTTCTACAAAATCAGATAAAAGTGTATACTGTTTATAGATTTCTTAAATATTTATCTACTGGAAAATTACCAACCCTAGTACCTTACAAAACTTGCTTTCTATGTACTCTTTTAATCTACCAACTGTTCAAGCACAGTAAATTTACAAATGTATTTTATTTGGAATTGTGACAGATATAATTAATAAATACATGATAAGCTAGTCATTATTTTAATGAGGTTATAATAAAATTATTAAATAATGAAACATTTTCTACTAACTTTTAAAAAGTTGTTTAATTTTTTAATTAATAAGTTTAAAACACAATTTTCTATTGACACTCACTGTCTAGTTTTTGATAAACAAACCATTGTTTTAATTAAAGCAGTAAAATAGTGATTACCTTTTTTTATTAAAAAAAAATATGATTAATATATAACAAGCTGTTTCATATTTTCAGCGTATGTTTAGTTATTAGTATTTTTTATTGAGACTCCACTTAGCTTTTTTTTATCAATTTAAATGGTTCTATTCATTTGATATTGATGTACTTTCATTCTAATTGGTACTTCAAGAAATCACTCTTCCAAATCTTATGGATAAAGGAAAAAATGTGATATACCCCATGGGTAGATCGAGACATTGTTCGAGCCTGAATGTGCATGAAGTTATTAATGATAACTATGAGGTTACTTCTTTGATTGCTTGATAACTTAGTTTTATTACTTTAATGATAGATTCTTATGCAATATATACATATTTTCTTTATTTATGATTAACATTTTAATGATTGTTGTCTTTATGATTTATTATAAGTTAGTAGTTGATAGCAATTAATTGTTACAGTTGTTGGACACACCCCTGTCTGAGCCATGGACAACAGGAACATTTTTTGGCAATCCAGTTAGCCCTCTGTGCAATGCTGCAGCTTTGGCAGCCCCAATATGGCGCACTACATCAAGAACTTCAAATAAGGTTTATCCATACTTTAACCCAACTCCTGAGGATACAAGTGCTTTCCAGGTAAGTTTGTTCATTACTTATTACTGCATATTCCATTTGATTGAATTTTTTTCAGCTCTGTCATTATAATTTGTTTAATACATTTATAGTCTATAGACCACAAAATAAGATAAATCAAGTAAACAAGATAGCATGAATAGTGTTGGGTGACATTCTATTTCTAAAGGGGCTCTACAGCTTTTAAAAACAAACAAAGCGAAAGCCATGGAGACCCTTCAAAGTGAGACTGCCACCCAGCTTAAAGTTCATGAATTCATGTTTACCTGATTCTTTTCTGACTAATTTAATTTTTTTTTTTCCTCCTCTGTAGTAAGCCCTACAGAAGAGGCTTATATTTTACATAAATTGGATATGCAAAAAGCATATTGTATGCATGCAAGGTGAGTGAAAAGAAATAGAATAAAATAAAATTTCTGAATGCAAAGAATAAAATTAAATAATAATAAAATAAAATAGGGTAAAAATGACAAAGATGCTTCTTTAAGCGTATACCAAACTATAGTATAGAACATTTTTGTATCTTAAAAACTCTATCATATATAATGCTTTATTATGTTTTAATTGGTATTAATAAATAATAAATATATATATAAAGTAATAATAATTAATTAATAAAAATAAGAAGATTACAAAAAAAATTTTAAATCTAAATTTAAAACAAATAGAATTTTACATGTTTCTAGTATAGTAAAAATGTAGGTAACAACAAAATTGCATAAAACAATAAAGAATATAAAAAAAAACTGTATACAAAATACTAGAAGGTTGCCCCTCCAAATATTAACATTGCATGTCTATGTTGGTGAATTCTTTAAGTTGTATCTTGTATTTGTTATAGAATATTTGTTTGAGTATACTATAGTTTTATTAATAGATTTTTTTGGAATATTTTGATTCGGATGGTCCTGCTTTTATTTTTAGGAAATGGAGGGTGACCTCGGTTTGCCTGGAACAGCTACTGCTACCGCACATGGAACTATATCTCTACGTTTAGCTCACAGAATGAGAGTTGACTTAACTATAGATCGTGCAGTACGACTTCTAAACTTTAAGGTTTGTGTCTCAGTTTATTATTTATAATTCTTAGTTATGAAATTCCTTAGTATTATCTTCAATTCTAAAAAAAAGATCCTTAAATTCCTTTTATGTGATCCAGAAAAAAAATAATTTGTTACATGACCATTTTATAATGAAATGATATTTTGTTTGTGGTTTCCTACATTATTGCAGAGTCCAGAAATAATAATTTTAATTTTTTACCTTTTCTCTAGCTCCAATGGAAGCCATTTCTCTCCTACAAAATATCCAGTTTATCTACCCTCCAGGTCAAGTTGCACTCATTAGAGGATAGTAGTTTCCCATAAAAAAAGAACATAAAAATTATTCTAAAATTAATTCTAATCAAAGAAATTCATAATAAATTGTTAGAAGTTTTAATGAAAATGAAGAAAAAAAAGTCTTTAACATTGTTTCCCTTATTTAAAAAAAAAAATTATAAGTGCCCCTGCAATACTAAAAAGTGATAAGTGCTAAGTGAATCACTTAAATATCAGTCAGCTACTTCTTTTGTGCTGTAGCGATTGGTTTTGTTAATTATTCAGCAAACCATCTTAGAGCATAAAATAATTTTCTTTCCAGAACAACATTGTTATAGCGATGAACCCGACAGGTTCAGCTTGTGCTCTCCTTCATCCGAATGGTAGAGTTCATCAGTATGGTAGCAGGGTGGAAATCATGGCTCATGACATAAGAGGAAATCACAAGTACGTAAAACTATCTATTTTATAATTTTATTTTATCAAAAAACCCACCCACTCTTTGAAATTACAAGATCTTTGAATTAAAAAATATTTAATGACCAACAGTTCATTTTATTATATTATTTTTCTCTATTTCAATTCAGTTTGTATGACCAAAATGTAATTTATTATTATTATCAAAATGCATACCATATGTCACATTGTTTACAGTCTGTATTATGACCTACATTGTGGGTCGAAATTTCAAATAAAATAAATAATCTAATACAAATGATTCTATTATTCATTTTAACAAACATTCCCTATATTAGTTTTTTGATTGTTGTAGTATTTTATGTATATTGTATTTTAAATAAAGTTATGTCATAGATACGCTAAGATGTGGTACAAAGGTGTCAGCTTCACTTCGGAAAACTGTGCACTTGTATATCTCGTGGATTCAGCTGGTACACGTACTACAACAGATTCATTCTCCGATCTCATGCAGGATTTTTCATTGGGTGTTTTCTATTCAGAGTCAAGGCATGGACAGACTTTTGCAATTGATGCAGTTAATATTATTCATGGAGCTCAGTATTGGACGACTGAAGAGGGTGTCGAGAATTGGCTTATTAATAATGTCCGGATTTCACAAGCACCAGATGGTCTCGTCAGGTAAAGTAGCTCGGTTTTTAATTTTAATTAACTAACAAATTTAAAAGAACTTTTTATTATTTTTCTAGAATTAATTCTAAATCCAAGGCATGTACAGAAAGTAAGAGTTCTCAATATTTTATGTTAAAAAAAATTAAGATTAGAGTAAAGAAAAATCTCTCTTATGATGAAAAAAGTGAGTTGCTTCAGCCTTTGGTTCCAACCTTTCCTACTAGATAGGGCTACCTCTACCTTACTTCATGAATTAAGATGAATGTAGCCTCTCATTCAGAAACATGTCAGCCAATATGTACATTGGCTGTATGTATATTATTCAACAAAAATAATGAACTTTATGAGGAATAGAAACTGTGTACAGTGTAATTTAATGGTTACCCTGCTGTAGGATGACTAAATTATTTCTTTTGCATTATTATATTTTACCATTTTAACAATGTATATAATATTTTTAATAATAATCAAAGAGCTTTTTAGCGAATAATTTTTGAAATAAATATGGAGTTAAAATAAGAACCCCAAAACTGAAAGTAGGATATTGGAAAATGCATCCCGTTTATGTCTACAATTATTTCTAAAATATGGGAGAAATCTGAAAGAAATGACTGGACAGGAACCACCTATAGAAAATACACACAGAAAAGAATTAATGTGGTTCGACTATTCCCAAAAATTATATGGGAAGCAAAGACTTAGAGAAATGACCATGCGAACGACTGAGGAATAAGTAGGAGGACCTCATTTTGATTCTGGCAAGGAGCATGAGAATTACCCCTGGCTAAGTCAAGAAGTTGGCAACAGATAGAGAAGATTTTAAGAAATGGATCAAGGCTTCCTCACACCATAAAGTTAAATGGTTAAAGAAGAAAAATGGTTTTTAAACATTTAATTCTATATATAATTGTTTCTTCCTTAAATTTCGTGTGCTATTTTGGTGTTGTTGTAGTAAGGGATACTCTAATCTTTAAAGGATTCTCCTCAACTTTGAGAAGGAAATATTAAGTTCCTGATGACCCCGTGCTAGTTTTTAATGCTAATAAATTTATTTTAAAGAAAGAGTTATCTCAATAACTGAATATGGAAAATTTTTTAATTTCAATTTACCAAATTTTTGTAGAATAGAAGTACCTTCTTATTTACCTCATTTCATTTTTTCAAGAAATTATTATTGATTAATAAGGTGTTATCTTAAAAAGCACTTATGAGTGAATAAATGAAAAATCCATCTTTATTCTGGGACTCTTAGTTTTATAATAATAACAATATGGACAATTTGAGTAGCATTTGACTGGCTCCATTATTATATTAAGTTTAAAAAGCAAGGCAAGAATAATTATATAAATGAAAGGGAATAATAATTATATAAATGAAATGAGAAAATGAGATGAAAAAAAATATATAAAAATTACACATTTATGCAAGTTTTCATGGATATTTATAAATATTTAGAAGGGTGACAATCAAGAATTATGGACATATAATTGATGTATGAAAGAAGTTACGGATGATGCCAAAATGAGGTAGCTCAAGTGATGAATGATTTTTAAAAGAAAGCAGTTCTATGGGAAAGGATATACAAATTGGTTGGTTGATATCTTGTATTTAAGAGGTGGATGGATAAACGAAGGATGAGGATGTTGAATGATCTAAGAACATTTTTTGATTCTTAAGGATTGGAATAAGAATGTACCAAGGAGATGTTGTTTTCAGATATTAGGAAAAAGCCAACTTAGCTCAAAGTAACAGTGAGAGATATGAGAACGTATGAGAATACCAAGGGTAAATCATATGAAGTAGTTCATCAATCTTTCATTCTTATCTCGTCTTCACCAGACAATCCACCATACACTAATCTTCCATACTTAAAGTGAAGACGAATGAGGGAGGACACCAGAAGATGGAAAAGAAATCACAGAATCATAGGAACTAGTTAAGGATTGAGATGATTTTTTGGGAGTTACAGCTCTTCCTTGTTAAGTGTTGGCTAAAGGTGACTCCTAGTTTTTTATGATGTTAAGAAACTAAATAAATATGTTGTTGAATTATAGAAGTGGATAACAAGAAAGGTTACTAGGCAATAATGGTTTTGAACCAATCAGAATAGCCTTGGTTTTAGCTGTATTCATTTATTTTCCAAAGCCTATGCCGTCTTTGAACTATATGGTGAAATTGAAAATAAAAAACCTCCACCCTTTCCTGCTTCCCAAAGTCCTTAGTGGGTTGTTTCAAGAGTTGGTCATTTTATTTAATCTATTAGTTATTATTTTTTTACTATTTATAGATGAATGTTTGATATTATTGTATCTAAAAATGCTTGTCTTGCAGGGTTGCTCGAAACAGTAACAAGTATCACCTGCGCACCTCCCCAACTAATGGCACAGCTTCAATGACAACCCCATTCCTCCACTGCACGGCCAGTATGGGTAGTACCTCTCACCTCTTCGTGAGGCGTGGCGAGAGGCGCATGCACTTCGATGGTTCCAGCTTCATTGTTCGCAATGCTGGCCATTCGGCAGGATTTGATGAAAAAACTCAGCTTAAAGTCTTTTAAAAATGAGCAGTTTTTTTTTGCTTTTTATCTGTATCCATCACTGTCTCTCCCGAAACACAAGACTGATGTCGTTTGCCACTCTTTTTATAAATAATGGAAGATTACTTTAGGTTCCTGGCTGAAAATATGCCCGTATATTATATATTATCGGGATAGTTTTTAATATTTATTGGATTGGAAATACTTGGCACATCTTTGTGTATTGTGTATCTCATGGGGTATGTTAGATGTACATGGAATAAACTGCGTTTCCTTTAGTAATATTTTATTTTACTTTCTGCCAGTTATTGTGTAAATTAATACATAACAAATCATAACTCAACTTTGTTTTTCATTTATTAAGTATGTATAAAATTAGAATTTTTCTTCTACTTAGACTTCTTCCAGTAATATTTTTTAATAAAAATATTTTATTAAACTTTGGAATGAAAAAAGATATTCTTGATTTTAGTTTTTAGCATTATTAGTTGGTTCAGCAGGAAGTAAAGTGTGCGAAATTTATTTCTTTTGTTACCATTTATGTTACTTGGAAATATGTTAGATATGAAGATGATAAAAAGATTTCATCAACATTTAGGTTCGATCAATTTTTAGAAATATTTTAATATCTAATTTTTTTACTCAACCTACATTTTATTCCTTATCTTTGCACTAAAAATATTCATTAAAAATTTTATCAAAATGTATACAAGTTTATATGTATCAAATATGATTAATTCTATGTGGAGTAATTTGATTTTATGGGTTTCATAATTCTCATATGATAAACAAGTTTGGGCTGTAGCCATTCTATTTAATTCTATTATTATGAATCAATTTTAGATAAATTAACTATGAGTTTGTAAATTGACTCATAACTTTTAAGTTAAATTAATTAAAATGTCTCCAACCAGAACATGAACTTTTTTTAAAAATTGTATCCAATACAAATCTTTTTTATTTTCTCCCAACGTGCCCATTTCTGACATATGGGGTGGTTATTCAACAGGTTACCAACCTATTCTACCTATTATTTTAGGGTGGGAAGGCAGAGATTTATTTTGCAGGTGGTCTAAAACAATTTTGTTAAAGCTTGGGTATAGCACCTACTAATCTGATTTTGATCAAATTTTCAGAGATGGTGTGGGTTGATTCTTAGATTGCCCCATATCAATTTCATCAAATCCTATCTTCTTGTTTTTCTTAACACATTTTCCTTGATATGGCTATATTTCAAAAGTGGCACATTATATAAATTTTATTTTTGAACCATATATTATTGACCTTCAAGTATAGGAATTTACATGATAAATAGAAATGGTGATGTTCTGAACTAGGAAGATGTTAAAGGATTTAATTTCAAAAAATTTAATTCCATACTTATAATGTAAACCATCTTTTCAATGCAATACATATATGATTCTGTATGTTTGTTTGACTTTAATACCCATTAATAATAACCATATGTATGCTGTAATCTAATTGTTGGAAGGAAAACATTTATTTATACATTCACTATTTAAAAAAAATGCAGATCTTTTTAATTACTTTCCATTTATTACTTACGTATAAAAGATTGTCATGTTGGCTAATCATGGAAATTGAATTATACACAAAGGATAATTAAACTGACTAAAGGTTTTACAAAAAATGTTCTCATTTAGTATTCTCAAGATATTCACAAGGCATCGGGCTGTGTTAGTAAATCGAGAAGAGTTACTTTATAAGTAAGCCTCATAAAGGATATTCCAATTCTCGGTATTCAATTTTCATAGCTGCCTTTGAATTTTGTATTGTTGCCTCTACTCAGAATGTTTGGTGAGAAATAACCTGTTTAACCAGAACTCACTTAAATAACATGCAGACAAGATGAAAGACAAATATGCTGAGAAAATCCCAATTAGGCAATTAATAACAAAACACTAACTGATATTACATACTATTAATGAGGCCATAATGTTATAGGATAGACATTTTCACACATGGAGGTAACTTTTAATATCTGGTGGTTGTAACTAACAGTTATCCCAACTCAATTTAGAAAAGGGTATAATTTTCTTTACCTTTTTAAGGGGTTCAAGTATTTTTTTTTCTGAAATCAGGCAAGTTAGGCCAGCGCCTTCATTAATAATAATACTTCATACAAGCAACCATAATTTTTATGACTGCCTGTGGAGTATCCTTTCTTATTTGGAATAAAGTAGAAGAAAGCTAGATCTTGAAAATACATATTATTTATAGGAAATGAGCAACATAATACTGATCTGGATTGAAACTGAAATGAATGCATTCAGGTTTTTCTCTAGAAACCCATTTACATTGAATGGATTTCATTTTTTTTTTTCTTTGTAGAGTTCTTGTCTCCATAAGTGAAAAGTTTTCGCTTTAATTTTTTTGTTTCTGTACAAGCCCATCAAAATAACTTTTATGTTGATAAATAATTCATGTTTTTACCGAGCCTAAACAACAAGAAAGGTAAATGACCTTGAAAGTAGTGAACTAATAGAAAAGCTCAATATGGATGGTTATCTTATTTAAAAACAAAACAAAAAAACTAAAATCGCCCATTTTTATTCAATGCTCAGTTTCTTGAAAACTATATAACACAAAAAAAATATTATCGAATCTTTTTTTAAATTAGAGTAAATTTGCTAATATTTGAGACCTAATATAACTCTTTATGTTCGACATTTTCCGAAATAAAGATTTTCAAACACCAATATTTTTTTTTCAAAATTAGGAGGAACAATATTTTGTGGATAAATTTTGCCAAATACCATGAAAACTTCTATTATTAGGAAGATAATCAATATAAACTATTTTATAGTTCATTTAACGAATTTTAAATTGAACCCGAATACAACTTTTTACGTTCTATATTTTATGAGATATAAGTTTTTTTAAATACCAATATTTTATTCTAAAAAAGTTGCTTATTAATGAGTTATCACATTATTTGGTGAAATATAATTAATCTAAGGTATTTTTATTAATACAGCGCAGCTTGGAAGAGTTTTTCCACCATTTTGATATGTTGCAACATATATTAAAAATGAGTCATATTTTGAGAAGAGTTGGATATCTAAGCAACTATATTGACGCAGAGATGTCTATTAGAGCTCAATTTAAACCTGGTGAAACTACACCATGAAGTAGTTTAGAAAGAAATATTGGTTTTTGAAAAAGTGTATTTCGAGAATCATTAATCATAAAAATGTTAAATGAACTGTTAAGTAGAATTAAATAGAACTGTAAGTAGAATGAACAGTTAAAAGAACTGTTTGTGATGACATTTCAACTAGTTGCATTAGTTTAGGATTAATTGACAATAAACCTAGAAATATACGACGGCCATTTCGTACGCCCATTAGTATACAGATTTTAAAGGAGTGATAAATTAATTACAATCGTGTTTTTAAAACTTTTTAAAGTAAGGATCCAACGAAACTTGTTAATTTAAAATTTCTTCTATGTGCAACCATTTTAAAGATATTTTGGCTAGACTACTAACCCTGAGAACTTGTAAACATCACAATCTTAAACATTACCTCAAACCAAACAAAGTATAAAACCCTTCAAAAGGCAAAGAATGTTGATTCTTTATCTGTTATCTAAAAAGAAATGAGTCCCTTTCTATCATGTTAACAAACAGGTAAATAATTCCAACCACCTTAAATTTGCACTATTGAAGGTTCATATAAAAGGTGATCATATATTTCTTATTGTAACATTTCAAATTATTTGAATATCACTAATATTTATACAATTATATATTGTACTTAATGACTTGTTTCATAAATGTTTTACAGATGTTGTGTTAGCATCGTAATTTTGCAAAGTTTTACCAAGCTCTTTTTTTAGCAGCTAAGAATTAAAAGGAATTGCTTCGTAACATTAACCTCAACTTTTATTATGCTAGATAGATTAAAGCGGTAAGGTAAAGGATGTTCTTAATCAATTGAAAAACAAACAGTTGATAAGGACATACCAACACTATACTTTCCTCAAAGAAGGTTGTCGCCTAAGTGCAATGTGTCAACCTAGCTCAGAGGTTTTCGAAATTTAGATAGCTTTAGTTATTTGAAGAAACACTCCTTCTTATTTAAAGAATTGAATATTTGTTTAGTGAGGAACAATACACAGAAAAGGCTGGTTGAATAATGAAATTTTCTTATATTTTTACTCTATGGAAGCTGAGGATTAAATTTTAGACTTTGCTGACGACTCCTATAAGTTGGTTGAAACTGTAGAGTATAAAAAAATCCAAAATCAGGAACAAAGTAACCCAATTTGACGATACGTATTAGTAATAAGCCAATTAAAAGAAAGGAGTTGTGTGGTGATATTTAAGGTGTTTTTTTAAGTCCGACTAAGCGACAGTCGTCTTATGTCCAGTTAAGACATTGCCTTATGCTAATAATTCTTTCAGTGAGCAAAACGGCCAGAATACATAGAAGTACAATTTTTTTTTTTATGGTTCATATCCTCTATTGAGGACCTATACAATTTCAGGGTGGAAAAGTTAAGATTCATTTCTCGGAGCCACCGTGAAATAAATATTGGCTGACCCAGGTGGGAATTGAATCCACAACTTTCTGTACCATGCGCTCTGGGATCCTTGATCCAGTCCAATCAGCTATTAGGTCTTCATTGCGAAAATTTGTTCTTTGTTTATGTATAACAGATACAGGTGCGTAAATATAACAAATATTGACCCACTAGTAATCGACTCCTATAATAGGAGTTCTGTTTGAGGGACCTGAGGCTTTGTTTATAAATAATATTATTATAATTATTATTGACTCTTTCTTACTCTCAGTATTTTTGTAATACTTTTAAATCTCATTTCATTAATTTATTCTGTGACTGAAATATATCTTTGAGGTGATGGGTTTAATGCCTTGTTTTTTACCAAAGATCACCAGTTCACGACGCGTTGGAACAATAGCTATGATTTATATTTTAAAAAGTAGTTCTTTTTAATAATTTATGATTTAATATAACTGTAAATTTTTAGTGTCGCATAAAATGATTCGTTAGAAATCTAGAGATCTCGATGCAATTCCGTTGTAGAGCATTAAGGAGTATTAATACTCTACAACTGAATTGCAATTTACAACTGATATATTTAAATTGGGTATTAAGCGACTGGTGATATTAATTTTTCTTAAATTAAGAAAATTTAACAAACAATTCTTCTTCTTTAGGAATATTTTCACATGATTAACATATCGGGTTCGTTGCCCCATCTATGGGTATAATTTGTAATATAACTTTACTGTACATCCGGATATTTCATTCATCCGCAATAATTCGTTGTAATTTATTAACTTTAACATAAACTTAACTCTTCAAAAGAAATACTTTCATTAATTCGAATTTATTACCTAAGATATTATGGTTCCTAACTTTAATCTTATTAACATGGAAAGTGAATTACTATACATGGGATATATAGTAAAGAAAAGTATTGCGGTCGTTTAAAATTTCAAATTCGAGTTTTCAACGGAAGTAAACGTTTTGAAGGTCCCCGAGTGTAAATTAACTGTCTCACAAAATGGTCATTGTGTGTAAGGTAGCCTTGCTCAAAAACGAAACGTCGTGCGAAACTGAAATTACGTATTTAAGGTGAATATAATCTCGGGATGTGACTGCAACTTTTTCGATAAAATTAACCCATCACAAGTGCCGCTTCGTAGAATCGATTTTACACATTTTATCGATTTACTGGGAAACAGCTTTACTGATTCTGATAAAACTTGGCATGTCTCTGTAGAATTTAATGATCTTTAATATCAGTTAGGTTTAAGCAAAATATAGAATAGTTTATATTCTATTTAGAAGTTTTTTTCACCTCAACAATTTAATTTAAATAGGAAATCCATAATAATTTTTTTTCTTCGTAATTCTTGTCTTTAGATTTCATAAAAAAATCACAAAAATACTGATAACTTTAACAAGAGACTACAAATCTACATAAAACTTGGGGGACGCAAGAAGGTTAGTTACGGGGACGTTAGGTGGTGCGCGCGCAGCACCAGATTTTTCATTTATATGTTGTTGCAGTCGTTGATGTCTTTCAACCATGAAAATAACAGCGGATGAATTGACATATTTTAATGCATAACGTCCTGATATATAGAGAACAAAATTCGAAGACGAATATGGAGCTGGACTCCGAAAGCTGCAAAATGCAAAATACGAAATGCAAAAAAAAAAAATGAGACTGAGGTAGTGAACCTGAATTATTGATAAAAATTAAAACAGTCTACTGACAAAAAAAAAATTCTTTACTTCGTTTTTTAGAATATCTAATAGAAAGCGATTTCATCCTTTATCTTTATGAAAACTCCACTAAAGAACAGTTTTATACAATTACAACTATATTGATAAAAATAGGCGAGTATTATTGTAATATTTCAAAAAATGGGGCTATGACCCCCGGAATGTTGTTGCTAATTTGGGTTCATTTTTAATAAAGAATGATTTATTTAATGGAGATTAATACCACTTTTTTTTGTTCATAACTGTCTTTTGTATTTTGAAGGAGAATACAATTAGAAAAAAAAGGAGAGCGGATCATAGTAAAATTCTTGAGGATAATTCGATAGTTACATTAATGGCTTTAAAATAAATGATATAGTAAAAAAAGTAAAATAACATAAATGTGATTTATAATTGGCGGGTTTACAAATAGTATACGTTACAAGGAATATTTTTTCTCTTTATCTGTTACTATTACCGTTTTCATTTATTGTTTATAACCTTTAATTTTTCTTAATAAATTTTACGTTTCATTGTATACTCCTATTATTTTCCACAAATTTTTTTTTTGTAACTATGTCAAATGTTTGTACCTTTTTTAGCCCTGACGAAGCCCTGCAACGTGGGGCGAAACGTTGGCTCCGATAAAATAGCATACTAATTTACTATTTGAGTTTTGATTTACCGCACCCGGACCAAATTCCATTTATTGATACACACGGACTATCAGCATTCTTCCAGGAGTAGCTTATGTTTTTGGCTGGTAGGTTATCGTAATAATAGCTGTATTAACATAAAAAAAAGTTCCATTTTGAATACAATACAGCAATCAATATAACGGTTAATTTATGTTGACACATGTCTAGTCAGGTAACGCAGAATCGTGTCAAGTTCAAAGCTATCTCTCGAAGATTATTTATTTTCTACAGATACTAATTCCGGATAATCAATAAAAGACAGTTCTGAGATAACTAATTTTGAATATGCATTACGGAGTCTAATAATTTTCATCACTTTGAATACGATTAAAACAAACATTGGCATTGCATATTTAAACAACTGATTAAACCCTCTGCATCTAGCGTATTTTTTCATACCGCAGGAATAAACCCCATCAAAATCACCGAAACAATCCTCGCAAAAAACTAGTTTGTATGTTTGCAAAAAAACACTTTCGCTGGCATTGAGTCGAGTGGTGGGGGAGGATCATTTCAACGGTTGCTATGAAGGAGCTAGCTGTCTTGATATTCTTCTGCATCTCTTCGTCGTTCACTGAAGACACCCTTCAACTTGTCCATCTGGTGAGTGTTCAAACAAGATCTTTCAATGTAAACTTTTATTAATATAGTGCTTTAAGTGTTCACTTCCTGTCGCCAGTTTATGTTTCCTTTATCTTTCCAACGAGGTTATTGTTGATTTAATTGCGTGCTTCCTTCTTTCGAACAACTTTCAACTTTTATAATAAAATAATGTATTTCTCGAAAGCTGATATATATATTTGGCGGAACTCAGCCTTGCCATTTTAAGATGTCTATCATAAGAAGGTCAGAGATCTTTCCAGTTCCGTATCGCTATGACCCACAGCCCCAATTATATCCTTTAGTAAACAAATTACGATTCCACCGTAAATAATAATCATGGCTAGGAAAATATTCAATTATGGAATAATAAATGAAAACTACGGGGAAAAAAACAGGTATCTAAAATTTTCCCTAAATGTTCAGGTATACAATGTTTATCTGACAATAACCAATACTTAACGTGTATAATTATTTTTTATCTAATTAGTTACGAGTCTGCCTCCGTTCGTTCAGAATATATTTATTTTATTTTTAAAATCACGTGTGTTAATAAAATTGAACAGTGAATTCAACCTGTGTTATTTTGCGAAGCATCTCCTAATATAAATATGATTACAGCAATTTTGATCGGTTTTCACCCAAAAATCTATCAGAAACCATTGTTATAAATTAAAAATAAATTCGAGTTATATCGTTTTTCCCTTTTAGTCAGTCATAAAATGTAAATGTCCCAATTAAAGCTATTTTTTTTTGTTTAAAGACTAAGGAAGAAAAGACAATACGCTTTGATGAGAAATTAGTCACCTTTTTCAGGGATTTTCGCACAGTTCATTCAAGTGGTTTTTACGTGTTTATTTGTCAGTAATACATTTTCCTTCTCTCAAAGCTTGTTATTTTTTCATGCGTTCTTATTTTTGAAAGGTTTTACTGAATTTCGATCATTTTTGTATTTATTTTTTTAAAAATTTGTTTATATTTATTATTATTCTTATTTTGTTTTTTTGAGGGAAGGGAACCTCTAATTCTATGCTATGATGGTGGGCTTGTCGGACCCAGTTACAATTATTTGTTTACTATTTATATCAAATCATACATTCCGTATAATTCATGTATTTATTTATATAGAAATTATTCATACAACCTAACAAAGATAATAAATAAAATTAAATCAGTCAATGTTCTATCAATTCTATAATGTATTGTATCTTCTTTTTTCATTTAGCCCTGACGAAGCCATGCAAAGTGAGGCGAAACGTTGGTTAACAATAAATAGTTTTCTTTTACTACTTTGATACCTTTATTGACCGCCACCCAGACTATTTTTCTACAATGAATGGGTTAGGTGAGAATCATAGTTCAGTGGGAGTATTATTTTTTTCTACCGTGAGTATTAGAAGGTCTAAATGAGGTCCTTAACTGTTGGTTGGGATGATTGTTCTGTGAGAACTCTACTTTAATAGCTGAAGGTGAGGGGCCTCCTAGAGGTGTGTTCAGAAGACCAAACTGTTAGACAAATAAATATCGCTGAGGTCCCTCATATCCGCCTGTCGCGCAAGGGTTAAAATTATTTGAATTAATAATTGAAGTATTGTGTCTATACTATATTTATTTGTAGGATGGTTCCGTTTGTGATGAGTGACACATACCGCACTAACCGCACTTCCAATCATTTTCTTTTCATATACAATTTCTATGTTTTGTAAAAAAAAAAAAAAGGAAACGATTTTTAAGCCTTGATTATTTTAATTTTTAACAATTGTCTATGATTTCAAGCAAACATCATTCAAAAGCGCAAGTTGAGCAATAAATGGTCTAAATCTGGTAAAATTAAAAAAGAAAAAATGTTGATTTCTATTGTTTACTAAAACAATAAGCGGCCTTGCACAGGCTGGTAAAACCGTTCCTCTCTCACTATTTCCTGTTTGATCCTTATCATGATATCGATCAGGAAAAGTATTGGTATTGTGCAGAAAAAACTGTTCCGCGTTCGACTCATGAAAGTGTATCAATTTTTGTTTCTATCGGCAAATTAGTTTAATTCAGTCAAACATTTAATCAATGAAGCAGTTCGTTGAAATGGCCCAGCCTAAAATTACTAGTTCGAATTAATTGCACACGAATAAATAACTGTATACACTATGTAAATAAAACCAAAACCTGTTGTTAATATTAAAATATTTAAATGAAAGGAATATGGTCCGGGTGCGGTCAAAAAAACTCAAATAGTAGAATATACTATTTTATTGAGCCAACGTTTCGCCCCACGTTGCAGGGCTTCGTCAGGGCTAAAAAAGATACAAACACATAGTTACAAAAGGAAAACAAAAA
>NW_027111148.1:633033-660056 GCF_000696795.3 Halyomorpha halys | reverse complement strand
AATCTTCCAGTTAAAATATTTAAACTTGAATATTGTATCAATATAAGGTGCACAAAGAGCATGAACAAATTAAGGAGATGAACTTATCGAAAAAGATTAAGTCTATTTTTCAATATCATTCAGACCATTCCCCTCATTAAAGGGATTACGCCAGGGAGATGCCTTAGCCTGCCTTCTCTTTGATCTTGCACTCGAGAAGGCAGTGAGAGATGCTGGGATACAGACCAATGGTAACATCTTTAATAGATCTCTACAGCTCCTTGCGTACGCGGATGATATAGATATCATAGAACGTTCCTTCTAGGCTGTATCTGACGCTTTCCTTGCTCTGGTGGGACCTGCGAGAAGACTTGGCTTGGAAGTCAATGCGGAAAAAACAAAATATAGTTGCCTAGGCCTGGAGAGGAGGTGACCTTCGGGGAATACCAATTGGAGAAGACTAATGTTTTTGTATATCTTGGCTCATTGGTAACCCAAGGCAACCCACCTGAACAAGAGATTCGGCGATAGCAGCAAATTTGTGCTATTTTTCTATGGCAAGGCAGTTCCGGAGTGGAACTCTTTCCAAAAATAGAAGTTTTGTAATTATAAGACGATAGTGCACTCAGTTATGCTGTATGGTTGTGAGACTTGAACTACCACCCGGGCTTGTAAACAGGAACTCCTGCGACGTGCTGATGGTGTTGCTGCTGATGCAACAAATATGCTGGGGCTACAGAATTGGATGGCGCCTGCAAGGGACCGAGACATTATAACCGCAAATTTTGACTTATTCTTAGTTATATGTTTATCGTTTATAGTTGCCCACGGAGGGAAGGGGAGATAAAGGAAAATAATTTTAAAAAAATAAATATAATCGCAAAAGATAAAACAATAAAGAATTACTCCTTAGACGCCACGTTATTTTTTCTTGGAAATAACGAAAACCCCTAAGCATTATGCCCACAATATAGTTAAAATATACCACTATTTAAACAATTGTTGAATTATGACCACTGGCGAATACCTTTACATGTAGGTAACAGAAAATCTAGGGGTGTTACCTACCCACCTATTGAATTATTGTAATATTCTGTGAACAACAAAAAAAAAAAGGAAAAGTAAATTAACAAGTTGAAAGCAGAGAAAGAACAGCTAAACTATATCTCCAAAAGTTTAATAAGAAGAAGAAATATATATACAGAGAACGAAAAAGGAAAAAAAAGAATTCTTATCAATTAATAAAACAATTAAAACTTATAGGTAGACTTAACCTTAACTTATATGCTTAACCTTAATAACTATATTTACATTATTATTCTCTTATCCAGGTCATGCTGAAGAAACGTCACTGCACTATATCCCCACTGCTAGTGTTAGTGACCGTCCATTGAAGTAGAACACCATAATTTTAAAAAACAAAACATATATGACAACATTTCTCATACGGTGATATTCCAGTTCAAACAGTACAGACAGAGGGCCTTTAAACTATTACCACTTCACATTTAACAATCGTAACGTGTTCCGAAATCAAACTGTCACCTTCACTAAACCAAAACCCACGCGTCTGAACATACGTGTCCCAAAATCAAAACTGTCGCCTTCACCAAAAACAAAACCCACTCGTCTCAACATATCCCTCGTGTTTTGTTTTTACCATGACAACCGTAACACTCCTTGTCTACGCAGATATCGCAAGCGTTTTTATTTCACCATGGCAACCGTAACAACATTTGGCGGAAGCAGCTGGAGGAGGCCAGGATTCGACACAGGTTTGTAGAGCCACGCTAGTAATAGTATTCAGACAATCGAATTAGCATCATAAAATATCACCTATGTCTCCAGATCATAGTAGGAAATTATTTTGAGTACCAAGTATAGGAGGGGATTTTTTTCATACTTTTACTATTGAAGCTGATATAATATAAGCAACAATTCATAAAAAATGCACTGAAAATCAGTAGCTAGTCAATTTATTAAGAAAAATCTATATCTCAGGAAGAATTCGACGTACATTTATCTATTAAAGCTAATTTAATGAGCCATGAAGTAGTTTATGAAGTTTATATTTTTTACAAACTAAATTCAGAAAATTTTGATTTTTAGTTGCTCGTACTAAATGTTTGGGTTTATGAAAAACTGTATTCCAGGAAATATTTGATGTAAAGATGTCTGCCAGCACTCAAAATAAAGCTAGTTTAACGTACTATAATATAGTTTATGACACATACCTTCGTAGGGGGTCGTAGTTTTTATATTTTACGAAATAAATAAAATAAAAGCAGCTATTTTTTCTTCCTCCTAACTATACTTGGCTGACTCATCAACCTTGACTGGTAACTATACGTGGTTTTCATTAAAGTAATCACAAATTGGTGTGAAATAACTGACTTTTTTTTCCTCCAGGCTCTTGTACCATAACGTTCGTTCTCTCAGGTAGCTAAACTTTTGACCTCTACCTGTGAGTTCGGAAGACATAAATTAGATTTTGAAGACAGCTGTTTTCAAATTTAAGATGTATGTGAAAAAATTCCCTACATTGGCGAATCTAGATGGAGGAGATCTCCCCTTTTTTTTATTTAAATATTCTTGACAATTTTTTTCCAAGAAAGAAATTGTTGGTTTTGCTTTGGATTTTAAGTAAACCAGTAAGCTTCATGTCTTCATTTGTTAAATCAAATATATTGCTTCATATATATATTTTTATATTGCGCCCTCAAAAAAGCAATTTAGGATCCGTTCAAAAATATGTTGTTCAGGTTTGGAAAAATTAATGGTGTCTAAGGATGAGTTAGATATTTAATCCTCATCGTCAAAACCATAATTTTATAGATGGAGGAAGATAGTCCGAGTGGCGGTCAATAAAGGTGTCAAAATATTAAAAGAAAACTAATAATTGTAAACTAACGTTTCGCCCCACTTTGCAGAGCTTCGTCAGGGCTGTCTGATGGTAATACAAAGCACAACTGTTGTTCAGTTGTTCTTTTTTACTATTTTGATACCTTTATTGATACCCGGACTATCTTCCTCCAATCTACTTCATACGGTCAACTATCTTCCTCCAATCTACTTCATACGGTCAACTATCTTCCTCCAATCTACTTCATACGGTCAACTATCTTCTTCCAACATAATTTTATAGGATTGAACTTCGGAAGAAGACACACACAGCTTTGG
The DNA here is from genome assembly GCF_000696795.3 of Halyomorpha halys. Lineage (NCBI taxonomy): Eukaryota > Metazoa > Arthropoda > Insecta > Hemiptera > Pentatomidae > Halyomorpha > Halyomorpha halys. Next base: position 656,897 of record NW_027111148.1, on the reverse strand, counting down.
TCACGTGTGTAGAATAATGAGATCTGTAAATTTCCCTAACTATCGACTAACACTAAAAAAAAAATCGAAGAATATATTATATTTCGATGAAGATATGACCACAATCTCCGAATATTCATTTATTTTACTTTATTCTGATGATTCGAAAAGACTTAAGAGTTGGTATTTTACCTTCCTAATGAGTTAAATATTTTTTATCCATAAAAGAGTTACCTGATTTTCGATATTAAATTATTTTTTATGCAGCTGGTTATGAGACTACCTCAGTCCCTTCAGAATATATTTATTTTCTGTTTAAAATCTTCTTAGAAGAAGATTCTTATATAAATATGACTATCTTTGTTTGAAATAAAATGAGTTTATATGTTATGGCGTTGCGTAATTGAAGGCCTCGCAACACCCACATATAGGATAATTATTGTAAGGGGCAAGGTTTTATAAAATCATTCATTTTAACAAGATTACATCTGTTTACTACTCAAATGAATTGTATTCATGGTTTCAATCGCAAAATTTGGAATTTGTGTAAGTATCCAAAATATCCTCACCCATTAACGATCATGGAAATAATTAAATTACTTAAGAATTTTTTTCTTCACAGTTCTATAATACAGAAAAAATAAAGTGCCTTATCTTTTGCACTGTCTATATTATTCTCATTTTTAACATGCTTCCTTAATCGACGTGAAGTACGAATGTAAGTTCTCTTGATGTTACAGAATTAATTAATAATGGATCATCAATTATTATTATTATTAAGTCGGGATTTTTTTTTAAATCAAGTAAATTCCAGATGAAGTCAGTAAATCAGTCACTCATGATTTGTGTCGAAAGGATTTCAAACCATTGTATTCTTTAGCACGTCAAAAATAATGTGTTAAGAACTGTTTCCTGTAAAGCTCATAAGCTCTCAAATTTCGGATAATTTTGTAAAATTTAAGACAAGCTATTCTGACAGGAGTTTAGCCTAATCTGTTATTAGGCTAAACTGCCGGATTTTTATGTCTTTTGAAGTTGCAAATTTGGTTTCTTACAATTGTTTTAGGTCCTCATGACATTAAAGAACATTAAAATTAAATGAACTTTTGCATGCACTATCCCTTTCTCATGTCTAATTTGACTGGACTAGTTGTTTTCCAATATGAATACCATTAAACATTAATTGATAAACTTTATAAGCTATGATGAAATATTGATTATAAAATTAATTTTATTGGAACAATTATTTATTTAAATAAAAATTCAGGGACTATTTTTAAAGGGATTTTTTTTGCTCTTCAGATTGAATAGTTTGCCACTGGCTCTTGTGGAATAGAACAAGCTTCGAACTATTCAAGGTGGAGTAATAGCACGAATCAACTGGAAAAAATATTGAAATGAATTTTATCAATTTAAAATTGCTCAATATTTGTTTGATTTAGGCTTCTGAAACTTAATAGCACACGCTGATAAATACGTGCGAGAAGGAAAACTACATGTGTAGTCAAAGAATAGCATGATATAAAAGTTAAAAACGCCATTTATGGAAACAGTAAAATTACTGACTATTTTTACCACTAAACACTTTTACTGAACTGAGATCCCAAGGCGTACTAGACTATTTGGGGCCTTTGGCATATTTATTTTGAGGCATGGAATGATCATAATTTTTGGGCTTTGGACGGATTTGTTTTTGAGGTCCGAGTTGGATCTATATTTGCAGCCCGTGCAAAATCATTTTGGGGTTCAGTGCACATACAATTTTAAGTTTTTGGGCAAATTTATTGGAAAAATGTTTTCCCACCTCGTCATTACATATGGTAAGGTTGTATGTTATAACAGTTCACTTCAAGGCGTATCCATATGACAGTTAAACGTGGCAATTAAGTCCACTGATATACCTGCACTATTAACGATAAGGCCAGACCCAGTGCAACATAACAGTCACGACACTATAATTTTCCTAACAGTGAACTATCAAATAGTTACACCATGCTAAACGAAAACTGTACGATAGTTCATTGTTAAGGCGAATGTATGTGACAGTTGCTTCACTGACATTACTTGTACTGTCAAGTATCACGCCATAGCAAGCGCGACAGTACAATCATCACTGTAACAATTATGCAGCTACAATTATAAAGATTGTAGTCACAGTGAAGTGGCGGATATTAGTTGGATAAGGCGGGTATTTTCAAGATGCTGAGGGGGTATTTTTTGGTCAAGAGAATCGGTAGCACTGATTGTTTCTATCTATACCTAAATCTCTTGAATCAACATTAAGTAACCATTTTATACCACAAATGTTAAGATGTATTTACTTTTGGCCGTTTGCAGCTGAGGGAGTTAAGTGACTGCTTCATGACTGAAGCGGCGCCGTTTCGAATCCGATCTGGGGAGGGGGGTCAACTTTCATGTCTATGGTGGTCCAACGAAATGAAAACTTGACCCCCCACCATGGTTATAATAGGTTGGTTACCTCTAGATAACCTCCGTATGTTAGAAATTACTAGGAAGAGGGTCATACAAAAAAATGTCACTACTCAGCTTGAATAGTGGCACATCTAAAAAAAAAATTAATTTTGTATTTTTCGTTTTCTATTGATTGTTACTCCTTACTTTTTCAGCTAAAAGTGTAATCGGAATAACTGCTCTGCTGGCAAGGTTGCTAAACTGGTAAACTCATTAAGTATCCTTGAAACAAATACGCTCTTGAATCATAATGGTATTAATTAGCTAGACAAAAACATATATCTCAAAACCTATAAACCATCTACCTATACCAAGTACGTCATTTCCCAAAAGAATATGATTGAGTTTTTTTAGGAAAATACTACAGCATGGGCGTACTCAGAAGGGGCAGGAGGGTTCAGCTGACCCCCCCCCCTCCCTAGGAGTGAAAAAATTATTAATTTAATAAAAAATATTTGTTTTTTCAAGCAAATACTGATTGTACTAACTAATAAAAGCACTGCAACAATTACATATAATGTTCTTCAAATATTAGTTTCATTTTCCTTGTCTGGTGAAATGTCACAACCTGATTGACTATGGGTTGCCTCTTCCTCCTCAATTTTGATTCTGGGTATGCCCTTATACTCCAAATATCTGTATCCTTTGATAATCATTAAACTTAATGTTATAGATGAAACCTCCTGCCCCTCTTATTTGTTAAACTTTAATCTTTGGACATTAGTCAATTAATTTCCAAGTCTTTTATGGCAAAAAGTTTCATTTTAATGTGAATTTGATATTCGAATTTTGAACTAATTTTATACTTTCTTCATTTAAAAAAAACAGAACAAACATATTAAAACAAATTGTTTTGTATAACAAACCTTATAATACAAATTCTTCTTTTTTTATCTAGTTCTAAAAATTCAAAAAGAAGCATTCATCCATTCCATTCATTATAAAAATTAAAAAATACAAGGTAGGTTTTTAAAAATTCCTTTTGTGTTACAAAAACAAATGACTAGAATTATGATTATGTACTCATTAGGTATGATAAGTATTAAGAAGATAGAGGGATAGTGATTAATGGATTTAGGTCAATAGTTTTAGAAGTAAGACATATTTGCATTAAAATACTATTTCTTCCTACTAATTTAATAATTTTATTCCTTGTAAATACCAATATTTCCTTTTATTATCCAGCATCATACATTGTGAGAACTGATATTCAAAATTATAATAATAAAAATATATTTTATATACTGTACTTTAGTTAAATTAATGGCTAAATTGAATATCAGCCACTGTTTTTTATATTTTCCTTTTAGAATACATCCTTCTACTACTTTGGCTGTAAAACCTAATAACCTACTGCAACAAAACCTAATTCTTGTTTAATTCTGAGTAGCTAAGTTTAAAATATTTGTTTTATTATTTTTACTTTTGGTTAAAATTTTCAATAATGAACCTTTGTAATCAATCAAGGGGTTTTAGGTTTTACATTTCAAAGTATATAGTATACAAAAATTGAATAAAAACCTTCTGCAGACAGCTTTCCTCTGAACCTACTGAGCCCATTCTTTTGAGATTCACCACTAAAGTCACAGGTCACTCCAAAATGATTCTCAGAATTCGTTCATTTTGTTTCAAATTGGTAGTGGATTAAGGATTTCATATGCCAATATCCGTGTCATTTAAAAAAAAAAAAAGATTAACTATTAACTGTGAATTAAATAAAAAAATGTGTAGGCTTTGTATTATAATGGTGCGATTCACTTGTATTGTTTGTTATTTACTTGTATAATAAATATTTAATTTATTAAATAACTAATAAACCATGATGTAATAATTTACTATTTTTTTAATTTTAACTTTTTTTTTTTCAGGTATTCAGACATGGTCAAAGAACTCCAGCAGATACATACCCAAAGGATCCATATATAAAAGAGAAGTTTAGCCCATATGGATGGGGAGCTCTAACTAATGTAAGAAATCATAAAGAAAAATTTTATTTTATGGTTATTTAGATATTATCGGTGCTCTATTATAAGACCAAATTCAACAAATTGAATACTTTCATATATTTTTTATTGGTTATTTTTTTTTTAGAAATGGTCATTGATGTTAGTTTGTTTAACAATCCTCTTCAACTTTTTTTTTTATTCAAGATTTTTTCTTTTTAATTTTAAATACTATTACTTTTACTTCCAGGAAGGAAAAAATCAACAATTTGAAATTGGAAAAGATTTGAGGTTACGATATGATAGATTTCTTGGGAAGGCGTATACAAGTGACATATTAGAAGCATGGACAACAGATTCGGATCGGACCAAAATGTCAGCTGCCCTGGTTTTGGCCGGGTTATTCCCACCAGTAGAGGAACAAATATGGAATAAAGATCTTCTTTGGCAACCAATACCTACTTCTTACCAGAAATTGGCAGAGGATAAGGTGAGGAAATTTATTTTATTTAAAAACTATTAACTATTCTTGTTAAAATTAAGTTTCATTTGACACTTTCTACTTTCTTGCTTGGATAATTCCATTCTAGATCAATAAAGCATAATATAATTCAATAGGCCAGTCATCTGATCCAAAAAATTTCTTTTGATCTATATCATAACATCCTTATAGTTTTGGCCTTCTGATCTAATGACAAATATTAAATACATAAAAGAAATTTGTATACTTTCTCTTTTTAAAATTTAGCTATTATTAGTCCGTGGGTGCCCACGCTATTCAGAGGCTGTAGCAGAGATAATAGCTAACCAAGTCGCTGAAACGATAGCGAAACAAAAGGATCTCTATGATTATCTTACCGAACATACTGGAAAAAATGTGTCAGATCCTGATGCTGTAATGGACATATTCAGCACTCTAAAAGCAGAGGTAAAGAATATTTAATTCTATTTGTTTTAAATAACCAAATATGAAATAATAGAGTAAAATGTTAATAATGATGTGGAATACATCCCTATAAAATGCAATACAATTCAAAACAACTTTTTTTTTTTACAAAATAAACATAGGAAAAAAAAGTCATTTGAAAAATAAAAATTTGTAGGCTGTGTAAGTTATTTCTAAAATTCAAAAGTAGTCTATTTAGGGAGAAGTTGGTAAGAAGTCAGGAATGAAAAATACAGTACCAAAATAAACTTATTTTAATGCAGACCAATGTTTCAGCCTAAATATTAGTACTTCATCAAGGCTAAGCAAAACAAGATAAAAACCAATATGAAATATGGAAACGAAAAAAAAAAATACATAAGTATGAAATAATATGAAAATAATAATTAGGATTATTAAAAAAAAAGTAATTATGAAAAATTAGAATTAAAAATATGAGAAATGGATGAAAAAATGAGATATGAGATATATAATAAAATATATAAAAATGTTTTACCTGAAAAAAACTACAAAACATAGAAGCATTTGTGATATAATGTGGCATAATATAATATATAATGAGGCATAACATAATTTGTCATACATGTAGAAGTTTCCAATATTGTTTTTTATTTTTGTATTTGTATTTTAGGATTTCTTAAGATTGAAGCAAAGAATAAGATAGTTTAACTATCTAATCTATCTTCATAATCTAACTAAGATTATGAAGTAATAATGAATCACAAAACATCGAGTGGTCTTGGCTTCAAATTATTCATAAATGTTATAAATATTTTGTATTTATTCATTTTTTATTATTACTAACAATGAGAACTGTTTATTTTTTCAAAAAGACAAAATTAAAGGTACTTTAGAGCAAATTTTTTTTTAAAAATTGGTCATTTAAGCCCTGTCATTTCAATGAGGACAAAACCTAGCTGATATCAAAGACTATTTACTTGCACATTGGCATGCTGAGTTTGATAAAATCATGAGAATCGTTTTCGATAAAATAATTTTATACTTGATGTACGAGTTTTTCTTTCGTGGCCAACATTCTAAGTAACTTGTCCTTGAATTACTTCTGTAGTCAAGAATATTATAAAGTACTGTGTGTTTTGTTCCCTATTATATCTGCCTATCATATGTTTTGTACAATTATCTATTTCAGTTTAAGTGGTTCAAAACCTAATATATTCTCAATATATCATAAAAGTTCAAAAGATGTTTGTATTTGTTTTGTTTTTTGCAACAATGTTGTAACAGTTCACTTATAGGAAGAATTTGGATTAAAATTGCCATCTTGGACAAATGAAATATATCCAGATGAAATGGCGAAAGTAACAGCTTTTAGTTTTATCGTCAACACTTACACCGATGAGTTAAAAAGATTGAAAGGAGGTAAAATAAACTTTTAATTATCAAAATTTTCAATTATTATGTCTTATATAAAGTAAATATTATTCTTTTAGGACCACTACTAAAGAAAATTTTGAATGATTCTAAAAAGAAAATGAACGATAATTCATTTCAAAAGAAGCTCTACTTGTATGCAGGCCACGATTCAACAGTTGCCAATGTTTTACAAGCTTTGAAAGTTTGGGATTCTCAAATTCCTGGTTACAACATACTGACATTAATAGAATTACATAAAATAGAAGATGATTATAAGATAAAGGTAATAATTATTATTATATTGAGATTACTATTTATTTTTTTCATGAAAATTTAACATAAATAAAACATTAATATGATATAATAATGTTAACTGGAACAGTCATTGATACTGATTAGTTAAACTTTGTGAAACAAAATTAGGAATAGTGAGGATCTGATAAGGTTCTTAGCCTGTAAACGTATTTCAAACATATAGATTTTTCATCCAAAAGAAAACATTCATTCCAATATATGATCTCTTGAAAATTTGTTGGATTCCTCTTCTTTTTTTTTTTTTTTGCATACACTGTATAAATTCATTAAAAAAGTAGTTCAACTTTAATTTTTTTATTTTTGCATAGGTTTTCTTGAAAAATTCAACTCATGAGCCTTACCTGCTTACAATACCTGGATGTGAAGAAATGTGTCCAATGAATAAGGTATTAAGTTTAACAACTGCTGTTATTCCTGATAATTTAAACGAAGAATGCATTGCTAAGAAAATGGATTATAAACCTCCACAAGATGGAGGTCCTTAATGTTAATTATTTTTGTTAACTGTGATATTATTAGATATGATGCAAAAGAGAAGTGCATTGTAAATACTTATCTATAGAAAATAAAAATAATGATTTTGAAACGAATTAATGTCAATTTTTGAAAATATATATGTATATTTTAAATTATTCACAAAAGATTATTTTGTAACTAATTTTATTTAATAATAAGGTAAAGAATATCTAACTTATTAAATAATATCATGGGACAATATGGAAAATAAATATAAATTGATATGAAATCTAAGTTAAATAACCTTGAGACGAATGTCATTATTTATCATTAATTTCATGATTTTTGGTGGTTGTTTTTTAAGCTTTAGAAATAAAAGAAAACAAACTGAATCGTCAGAACTTTAATATTTTAGAAGAACTGGAAGCTAAATGCCTGGAAGACCAAGTAAGTAACCCTCTAGTCTGAATGAATCTAACTTTTAATCAATTAATGCATAGATTAAAAGTGGGATGTCACTAAAAGACTTTAAGCATCAGAGGACTGTATGAATTGTAGAACGGTGAAACAGTGCAAGTGTTTTAGCAATACTTCAAATGGAATTCCTTTAAAAAGAAGGAACACTGGCAATTCTGCCAAACTGACAATCAGATTATCAATCACTGCCTTCTAATACTTAAGGTTAAGGCCCACAGTAATCAAGCATAGTTAAGAGCTCTGCACACTTATGCGCTCTATCCATTAAAGATGGAACTACACCATTACCTTTTACATTATAATTATCTGTAAACCATTTCCAAACAATATTAATTTAAATAAAACTGTAACAGCATACATAATTAGCATTTAAATTTAATACTGCATCCATGCTATATATGTAATGGTAAAGATATACCCAAGAAAATTAATATGATTCAACTACCTCTCAATTTTGCTTATTTCTTGAGCCAATGCACAACTTAGTTTACTTTAACATAAAGGAAGGTTTGTGTATATGTATTTGTTGTAAATATAGATTTAGGAGGCAGGAAAAAAAAAAAAAATAAATAAGAGGAAGGAATAAAAAGGAGGCGGTTAGTGCCAGGAAAAGTGAAGACAAAAGCAGACCTTATGATGGCAGAAGAGTTAAACCAGCTACCTTCTGTTTTAGCTTGGATTACAATTTTCCAATTAATTCTCAATGTAAACCCGTTTTCTGAGGGTCAGTGCTCCTCTTTTTGGCTTCATTTTCCTTTTGAAGGAGAGTAGGGTATTCCAACCCCTTGACTTTAACTGACCCATTGCGACCTGATTAAAGAAATAATTGAAACAATAAAAAGTAGTTAAGAAAAATAAAAATTAAAAGATCTTTAAAATTATGATAATTGAGTAATATAATACATCGCCTAAAGGAACTGTACAGTACTTCTCAGGAAATGGAAAGATTTCTACCAATTATTTTTTAGTAAACTAGAATTCAAAATTTTAATTGTTATTAATCTTAATTATGTATTATTGTAAAATCAAAAACATAAAAATATTTATGAATGGAATATGGTCCGGGTGGGGTAAAAAAAAAACTCAAATAGTAGATAATTATACTATTTTATTGAGCCAACGTTTCGCCCCACGTTGCAGGGCTTCGTCAGGGCTAAAAAAGATACAAACACTATAGTTACAAAAAGGAAAAACATAAGTGTAAAATAACAGGAGTATAAAATGAAAAGTAAGATATAATAAGAAAAATTAAAGGTTGTAAATAGTAAATGAAAAGGGTAATAGTAACAGATATATAAGAGAAGAAATATTAAGAAAGTACAAATAAAGAGATGAAAAAAGAAAAAAAAAATACAAATCAAATGATGAGACAGAATGCATACCTGTTTAGACTGCAGTCAAAACACAAAGTGATGGTTGGTATTGGGAGGAGTGGGGATGGCAGTATTGCCACAATAACGAAAATAATTTGTAAAGTAAACATAGTAAAAAATGTAACAATGTAAAATGTAATGATCTCAACTCTTTCTCCCACCTGCTATTTATTTCTTTGCAGATTTTAAGTATTTGTATACCTCTATAGCCCATGAATATTTTGTTAAAGGGTTTAAAATTTGTATTCCAATGAACTGAAATTAAAGAAGTACCTTAATGAAGGTTTCACTCTTTTTAAGGTTTGATTCATTTGAATAACCTATCCTAATTAACTTTGTATTGAAATGAGTTGGTTAGGGGCATGCCTTTTGCTTTGGTCTGATTTGATTGGCCATGTACCTCATTTAAAAAATTTTATTTAGAGGAAAGTTGCATCTCTTTGCACTAATATCCTCTGAAATATTATTGAGTGAGTTTACCTTCAAGTCCAACTAAATGAAGTGTTGTACTCTTATGAACACTTATGCACAAATCTCCATTTAATTTTCCTGATTGATTTGCTTTTAGTCAGAACCATTTTTCTGCCTTACCTAGTCACTGAAACACTACTTTTAATGTTCTCCTAGATTTTTTTTTTGTTTACTTCCTTACAGCAATTTTAGCCATTATTCTACAGGTGACCACCATATTCTCACTAGATTGAAAAGGTTCCATTCTATATGGTAATCACAAAATGAAAGTCAGCCTAAGCTGGAATTGAACCAGCATTGCTGGTTTTAAAGTGCTCTTATAGATTGGGCAACATATCATAATAGACATTACCCATAAAAGTAGCCTGTATTGCTGTTTCCAGAATAGCTCTCTCCTCAGCAAAGTTAAAAATCAGGCAGGCTAATAAAACACTCTCCATACTTGAGAGGAACTTCTCGACTAAGTGTAAGCCAATGAACAATGAACTTATTATTATGAACGTTTCATATATCATCAATTCAATCAGGCAGACAAGTTTAGGAGAAATTAGGTCAAAGTCCTTCATATCTCATTTCTGTCAGCATCAAATACAATTTTAAAATCAGTAAACATATGTGACCAATTTAATTTTCAATGATCATCCTTAGTGACAAGATTTGTTAAGTAGTTGATGGCCCTCTTCTGAAGCCTGGTATTTTCCAAGAAAATTTTCTTGAAAGAACCTATTGAAGAGGGATTTAAAAAGCTATGTAGTAATAGAGCGACACCCTTATTTATTACAATCAGTTAGATCATCTTTTTTTGTAAATTGAACGAACTATCCCTACACTATTTCTCAATCTTCCAGCATGAATTCTTCCTCCCATAAGGCAAAGATGAGGTTGAAAAGCACTTCTTTTTTACTGCTTCCACTATTTATAACTTTTGTTTGGATTTGATCATATCCTGAAATTTGATATATTTTTTCATTTTAACTAGGCAGTTCTATTTACTAACGTATTTAATATTTGACACATATACAATAAATCCCATTTTTCAATTAAATTTCATAACTTCGTTTTTCTTATAGGAAGGCTACACATATTTGGTCCCCCCAATTTTTTTTTTTTTTTTTAAACAAGCTAGGATGGATTCAGCAGTAAGAGATTCTAATTTAAAGTAAAAAAAAAAAAAAAAAAACAATGTAATAATAATAAATAAAAGCACAAAAACCATTTTTGGTCATTAAAAATCATGAAATATTTTTACTGAAAGGATCTAGGGCAATGGAGTAGATGAATAAGTGGCAGTATCATTTATTCAAATAAATGTGTAAACCACACATAAATATTTTATAGAAAACAGTTTTTTTAAATATAACATTACCAGAAAAAAAAATTTTAACAAAGAAACAAAATAAAACTGGGACCGGAAGATATATTACACCAATGACACTTTGTTTAAGAATAAAAAAAAAAAAAAAAAAGGTATGGAATAAAATAACAATAAAATTAATAAAAATTATGAATTTTCGGAACTATACATATGAAATTGTTGACTAATTCTATAAATGTTCGCAAATACACTTATGAAGTAGATCTTGCAAGCGATTCAGCCTTCTGTACAACTTCTTCGATGGGACCGACCATGTAAAAAGCTACTTCAGGAAGGTGGTCTAATTCGCCTCCTAAAATCTTCTGGAATCCCTGAAACATTAAAGTAAAATACAATATTTTACAATTTAAATAAATAATTAAATTTTAAGATTATACTCTTTTATTATAAACATGATTCAATCATTTAAATACAGAACCACACAAACATTATTTTAACTTAGTTCAAGAAATGAAAACCAATTTCAGTTTCAAGAAGTCCTCTATTGGCACCAATGTTACTAAAGAGTTTAACAAACTTTATTTTTGTAATATAAAATTGTATTTACCTTAATGGTTTCTTCAAGGGGTACAAGTTTGCCAGCATGACCTGTGAATACTTCTGCAACCTGGAATGGCTGAGAAAGGAACCTTTGAATTTTCCTGGCTCTTGCGACAGTCAACTTATCTTCTTCTGACAATTCATCCATACCCAAAATAGCAATAATATCCTGAAGGGACTTGTAGTCCTAAAAAATAAATATAACCATTAAGCAAGCTAAGTCGAAGAAGATACTGTACACTTAGTAAGAGTATCAAGTATTCTTGAATTAAAGATTACCTGGAGGATCTTTTGTACTCCTCTGGCAACATTGTAATGCTCAGCACCAATGATGTTGGGATCCATAATTCTTGAAGTGGAGTCAAGAGGATCTACAGCGGGATAGATACCCAGCTCGGCGATAGCTCTGGACAATACGGTGGTGGCGTCTAAATGGGCAAAGGTGGTAGCAGGAGCGGGATCAGTCAAGTCATCAGCAGGTACATAAATAGCCTGATAATTGAATTAAAACAAAATTAAATTTGTATTGTTGCACTTACTACAGAAAAATGCATAATGGCAAGTTTCAAACCTGTACTGATGTAATTGAACCCTTCTTGGTGGTGGTAATTCTTTCCTGCATAGTACCCATGTCAGTGGCCAATGTTGGTTGGTAACCTACAGCTGAGGGGATACGACCCAACAGAGCAGATACCTCTGAACCTGCCTGAGTGAAACGGAAAATGTTGTCAATGAACAATAGTACATCCTGACCTTCTTGATCCCTGAAGTATTCAGCAACAGTCAAACCAGTCAAAGCAACCCTAGCCCTGGCGCCTGGGGGCTCATTCATTTGTCCGTACACCAACGCTACCTAAAATATCAGGATAAAAATTTAGAAAATAATAAACATAAAGCCAAAATAGAACACAATGTTTAAAATCTATATGTCTATTTTTCTAAGGCTAAATATTCAAAAATAACATATAAAAAATAAAACCTTAGAGGTCTTGTCCTTCAGTGAAATAACACCAGACTCAATCATTTCATGATATAAATCATTTCCTTCACGAGTTCTCTCACCGACTCCGGCAAATACTGAGTAACCACCATGGGCCTTAGCAACGTTGTTGATAAGTTCCATGATCAACACAGTCTTTCCTACACCTGCTCCTCCAAAAAGACCGATCTTACCACCTTTGGCATAAGGAGCCAAGAGGTCTACAACTTTAATACCTGTAATAAAAAATAATTTGAGCAAATAGAATCAATAATAAATTTGACATTAAAATATAAAGAAAAAGTTGCACCTGTAACTAAAATTTCTTGTTCAACACTCATGTCCACGAATTCTGGAGCATCAGCGTGGATTGAGGCATATTTGTCAGTTGTAATGGGACCCCTTTCATCAATGGGCTCACCTGGAGTAATTAATACAATTCATAACTTTCAGATATACAGTAAAACAAAAGTTACTAACAAATAATTATAATCTATTTGTTTTACCAATCACATTGATGATCCTGCCGAGTGTTTCAGCACCAACAGGAATCCTAATGGGAAACCCGGTATCAAGAACATCTTGTCCTCGTACAAGACCTTCGGTACCATCCATAGCAATTGTTCGGACGGTGTTTTCACCTGGAGGGAAATAAAAATTTATAACAATACTAACAAGAGTTAAGAATACTAATGAAACTACAATAATTTCATAATTTAAAAAATCAGTAATTATATATAACACATACCAAGATGCTGAGCAACTTCAAGGACCAGCCTTGGGCTCCTGTTCTGTACTTCAAGAGCATTGAGAATGGGTGGAAGGTTGTCATCAAACTGGACGTCTACAACGGCACCAATGACAGCAACAACTTTTCCCTGGGCTCCTTTTGCAGCTGTGGCATAAGCTATAAAAAAAAAAAAAGGTCATAGATTAACAATCAAAACAAAAATATTAAAAAAATAGTAATGAACTGAAGTTAAAACAATATCATGAAACAATGACCCAAATTTATGGTCAATAATTACACATTTTATATGCTCATTCCTACCAATGATGATGCCAGCTTACAGCTAGAGGCATTCCTGAAGTATTGAATTTTAAATTCATAATCTCGGCTTCAGAAAAGTGAGTGCTCGATGGATTCAGATATTGTTGACTGACAAACATTGAAACTTTTCATAAAGTCCCTGTGAGAATTTTTTATACATATTCTTCAAAGAGAATGATTCAAAAGCAATGAAGAAGCAGAGGAGTATTTGCTTAATTGGCTGACCTTACTAAATTGAGGTAGATAAAAGCATGGGAAAGCATAATCGAAGGATTTGAATGGAAATTACTCTATACAATTACAGGGGCGATCTGGGATCAGAACCTTAAAACAGAACAGCTTGAAGTGATTACAGTCAATATCTCATAATATGAAAGCAAGGAGGTTTAGATGGGCGGGGCATGTGGCTCAAACCAATCCATCAGGATGTCTCTAGACCACAATGCCACTATAGTTGGCAAGAGACTACATAGGAGGCCAAAAACCAAATGGACAGACAGAATCAACAAAGATGCGAAAGAGCTACATGAGGCCAAAAACCAAATGGACAGACAGAATCAACAAAGATGCGAAAGAGCTACATGCAGCAAATTGAAAAGTAGAAGCCCAAGACAGGCAGGCGTGGAGAAGGCTAGTTCGGGTGGCCAAAGATCTACAAGGTCTGAAGAGCCAACAGAAGAAAAAAATCATGGGATATTGCAGCAACTTGCAAACTGTTGATTGAAAGGAAATGTAATGATTGATTTTTTTTTAACGACAAACAATATTAAACTCTTTATATCAACAAACAATCAAATAATTTTCCCATTGAGTCTTCTGATTCAGGTAAAAATAAGTAAATAAAAATAATAGTTTTAATAACATACATAAATTATTTATGAGCCTTAACTAATTAATTTATGTTTTAAAACTATTTATGTACTGATGAACTGAACACCACAATTTTTCAATTTCTTGGACTTAGCAAGAAATGATAAAATCAATGGCACAGTTCTGTTCAGCTGGATGGGAAGCCATACTATTTTAAGCAATATATTTTCTTCAAATGGTTGATTAATCCTAACTTTAATATTAAATATGGCTTAAAATAAACATAAAAATGTTAAGATGTTCTGCCTGGAATGCTTGCAGAACCAGGAAATAGAGAAAAAAATGTTAATTGATTTTGTTAAATTTTGCCCTATTTTATCAATTATAAGACCAACATACACCTCAAATAACATATCGCTATTTTGCTTTATAAGAGACACATCTTTAAAAAAAAGAGGATTAATTTGTTGAAGGAATTATCCTAATAATTAAATTTTGTCATATCTTAGGTCTCATTTCTTAATAGACTTCCATCTTCATATTATTCCCTTGCATAATGGACTGTTCTCATTTATTTAATTGAACAAGGTATTTTTCCTCTTGAAAAGAAACAAATAAGTACAGACATTTAATATTCTCAGCCACAAATTAAATAACGAAGTCTTGAGTTGGACAAATTTTTAAGATAGTAACCAAGATGGGTTACTCTCTCTACTGGGGTCACCTCAGACACAACGGTAGTACCAAGTGACCTGAGTCCACAGAATATGTTAAATAAACCACTAATGTCTATGGAATAATCACCAGAATACATAAATACAAAGAAAAAAATTTCTTAAGTCAGACAAGGCAAAAGTAGCAATATTAAGACAGAACCGCTGATCGGTCAGGTGTAGATTGGTTAGAAGAAGGAATAGGATGCCATTTTAAACAGTTTAAGTAGAGGTGAAAAATATCAATAAAAAAAATATCATTTTTCTCAGATTAAATAGAGGTACAATACCTTCATGCTGGTTTCAAAAACTAACAAGGTCAAATAATTAAATTATCAAATAGAACGAAAAACTTAATTAAAAAAAAGAATTAATTTTAATAATTATTTAAAAAAATTAATACTTAAGATTTAAACTTCTTCAATTTTAATATTTAATTCATATTGTCAAAGATAATAATAATTCTGAAGACAAAAAAAAAATTATACATATTTGTATAGAAATTTAATACTTTTAGTTTCTTCAGGATTTCCAAGATCTTCAATTATAATTATACAAAAATAAAATTTGGAATATTGGTATTTAGGAAATAGAACTATAACATTAAATATATATAATCATTAATATATTTTTATAAATATTGAACACTGTCCTAGATTGATTCATTATAATTTAAGTAGCATAAATATTATAATTTATGAATAATATAAACAGTGGTTCTTATTTCATCAATAAGAATCTCTGGAAGATCATTTCATTATCACTAATCAATAAAGTGCCCTATTCTTACACAGAAGAATCAAAATTATTCCAATATAATTCCAAAAAATTAAATAGTTGAGTTAAAGCGTACTAATCTATATAGTGATTAGAAAAGGTGTGGAATATCTGGAATGTGTTATTAAAACTAAAATTGAAGAAATACTTCCATAAGTAGGTTAGTGAGATTAAATTCAGTCATCAATAAAGTTAATAAACAGAAGAGTTTCTTTCGCTGCTACTATACCTAAATATAAAGAAAATTTTACTTTTTAACAATTCAATTGATAAGGGTGGAACCAGAAGTTCGGAATCTGCCGATGGCCGTACTTGCGCAACTGGCAAGTAATAAGCTATGAAAAAAATAAATACTGCGAAAAAATAATGCTCACATGTTGCAGAAAGAGCTCCCGCACATCTGAGAGCTTCATTTTGAAGAAGTTGTGGGTTTAAGGATGATTTTCCAATCCTTAAAGCCCCGGAGGCAGCTCTTGCTACCGCAGTCAACATGGTGGTCAAAGAACAGAGCAGAAAAATCACGTGACCTTTCCTTAAATTTCTTCGCGCATGCCCAATCAATGCCACGTAGAAATCGTGCCAAACCTTCTGAGGTATAAGTATTTTATTATTTGAATTCTAAATAATTATGTCTTTTACTGCATCATTATCTACAATATCTTGAAATACTCTTTATAGTAATAGTTTGGATAACTTGGGGTGCTGCCTGAAATCAAGCCACCAACTACGGAAATAAATTTCTAACAGCTGATTGTCCGTTAATTTAGTTATCGAACAAACAAGTTAACATGGAGGAGGTTAAGTAGAGTGGATGCTGATTTAGCTCTATGTTTAGTAGAGCTAATACCATTGCTATGAATGATATTTGTATAAATAATTCATATAAACAAATAAAGACTAAATACATACCCGACATGTCTGGGAAAACGGCCACCCCTGTGTCAACTACTGACTTTGATGAAATCATTAAAGTTATGTGGGGTAATGAAGTGAAAGAAGATGTATTTAAAAGATGGAAACAAGGTTGGTTCTAATGATCCTGGTTTCCTTATTCAATCCCCAAGAGGTTTTTAAAGCTTAATCTGTAGGTTTTAGGTTTAGTCCAGATGAACCCACAGCTCTTCTCCAACATGAAGGTGGGCCTTGTGCAGTCCTTGCCCCTGTTCAAGCATTTATTTTAAAGTCTCTGATTAGTGACTGCTCAAAAAAAGATTCTAATTGGCATGAGGTTTGAACATATTTTCTAAATTTTAATGTATTTGAGATCAATAATTGTGTACAACCTCAATTTTATATTCCAGTTAGATCCCGAAATTGTTAGTAAATTATTAATTCGGGCTCTCTGTGAAATTCTTCAGCAAGCATACTCTGGTACAGGAAATAAATTTGTTCTTGTTCATATGAATGATGCTGATGTTTCAAACCAAGAAAAAAAAGCTTCCGTTGATGCTGAAGAAGAAAAAATTCAAGAATTATTACCATCTAATGATCATACTTATTTTCACTCACAATTAAGGTACACTTGTTTTAATTGGTTTGTTAATAGCCTATATTTTTCTAATTAAATGAAGATTATTATTTTCCTTTAATATAGAACAATGACTTTCGAAAGTTCTGAAGAAGTTGAAGCCTACTATTTGGAAAGGATAGATATGTTGAGGGAAACATTTGGTGTTTTACTGTTTCTTTACTCAGTAATATGTACTAAGGTAATTTATAATGTTATTTAAGAATTTGATGTGCTAAAAATTGTATAGGTAAATATCTAGGGTGAAAACTATTTTGTTATAAATTTCTGAATACATTCTGTTTTGATTAAAGATTTTCTGTCACTATATATTTTAATTTATGCTTTATAAAACATTAATTTATTTAAAGCAACAAATTATAATTATTTTTTAAGCCACTATGGTTGTCAGAGGAGTTAATGTAATGTATTTAAGCATTCATAATTTGAAATAAATTTGAAATATACACTCACACACACACACACAGAGGACCCTCATTATACATATGCAAAGTTCAGGGGACTATCCCGTATTTCTGACTATTATAATTGTTTTGTTCTCTTTATTCCTCTTTCTTTTAGGATATATTTGATAATATTTTGACTATCAAAGAGCATATTTTATCGATTAATTGTGTCTCTATCCTGAAATTACCTCTAATTTTATGTCCTATTATAGTATGGGTATCTTTTCTGTGCTTCATATTTGTGTAATATTAAGTTTCCAGTGTGATTACATGTAATATGTACTTTATCATTTAATTAATTTTTTTATTGGTATGACTTTTTGTATAACTTATTTTTGACTTTTTAAATTAGGGAGTTGAAGCATTGCACAGTGAAATTACTGATCCAGCCGAACCATTTATTGATTGTGAGTATGGTTATGGGAGCCAGAGTCTAATTAACTTAATGATAACTGGTAGGGCTGTAGCACACGTATGGAACAATGACCAAGACATCTGTGGTCTAAGTATGCTATAATTTACATCAATCTTTTACTAAAATTATTTGAGACATAGATTAATAGACAGTTGTAAGTTTTAGAAAAATATAAATTGTTTAATCAATATTTCGTTTAGGAAACTATAAATAAATAGATTAAAAGTTTGTGTTGTAAAAAAGATAGTGATCTACGCATACAAATGTTCAGTGCCAAATGTTAACATAATGCCTAGAATTTTTACTAAGAAATAATCCATTAAAGTGTCCTGAACATGAATCAGGAAAACTGGCTTTTGTAACCATCTATAGCCAGTGTAGAGGTCACTTCTCATCATATATTTTCAAAAGATTAAGTTGAGATCACAGTTTCCAGTTTATTTCAGTCTTTACCCAATTTCTTTATTGTGTTTCGTGACCTTTATTCCAAAACCTCAAAACTAGTTGTAAAACATACGCAGTTAGCCTTGCGGTTTATAGTTTTATTTTTAAATTCTTTTCTTTGTTTTAATATAATTTGGAGTTGTATAGTTTGATTTTGAAAATCAAAGTTACATTAAGATATAAACTTGTAATATATATCTTTATCAAAAGAATTTTATTTTAAATTTCAACTTTGTTGTCATTTCCATTTTGTTGGAATTCAACTTATAATTTCACAAAGTATTCTTTATTTTAAAATATTTGTTCTGTTACCTAGAGTGAAAAATATTATCTTTGCCAACAATCTTAAATATTTTTTTTTATCATGAGACTTAATGGGTTAATAATAACAAATACAAGCCTTAAATTAATATATTGATGTAAATTGACATTAAAAGAACAAGGAGTGACTCCCAAAAAAGTAAATTGTGAGCAAGATCAAATGAACCAAAGGAAGAATGATTTCTGTACCTATAAACGAGAGAAAAGGTAGCTTTTATAGGATAGATTAGATGGGTTCATATTGTGGAAGTATAAAATTCAAGCTGTGACTACCATATGTAATTTTTTTGACAGGATATATTGATATGGTTAGTTATTGTTAGAATAGTGGGAAAGACTTTCAGTGTCTATTCAGAAATAGAATTATTACCTCATTTAAGGAATAAATTGGGCAGTTAAAGTTCAATACTGATTTTACTTTCTCTCTAAAGAACACAATGGTGGAGAATGAGATATATTTGCTAGAACCTATCCCCATTGGCTCTAAGAGTTGTGGGACTGATATTATTTGATATGCAGAGTGGATTATTGCATTGGATTGTTGTCAAATTTGCTTGGAAATCTTTTAAGAGTCAGAAATGTCTTTTATAAAAGATGAAGATTAAATAGTAAGCATCATTACAATTCAGTAATTATCTTAAGATAAGATTGAATTATATAAATGAAAATTTTTTAAAGGGAGAAATCCTGTGTATTGTTTTTGAATAAATGTAAGTTCTTATTTAGATCTCTTTTCATGGGCATGAAAGAATCCATGGAAGGATAAGAGAAATTTGTAGATAGAAATTAGGCTGACACACAGAATCTTTGAGGGAATTTTCTTACAGGTTTAGAGTGGAATTAGCCTCTAACTTCCAAAGAGTTAGCAGTATTGGATTTTGACTCAGTAAATTCAGAAATCACTGTCATTAATATCAAACTGAACAATGAAACTTTAGATACTTGTTAGTGTAAGAAAATTTCATTTTGATGCATGATTATACAAATCCTCTTGTCACTAACCTTTTAGGTCTAATTTTACCAATGTTTCATTAAAACTAATAGATTTACTATAAATGAAAATATAAAATAATCTAATTTCTATACATGCTTCTTAATTTTGTTGAAGAGTGTTCATGTTCAATACTTTTGTAGTTCTTAAATATTTAATCTCTTAATTTTTATTTTAGAGTTGAAAGGAATCAATAAACAAAGTTCTGTTGGCTTCTTAACACTTCTAGAACATCTGAGATATTGTGAAGTTGGTTCATTTTTGAAAAATCCAATAAACCCAGTATGGGTTTTAGGAAGTGAGACCCATTTAACAGGTTAGTAAGAATGTAAATTAAAATAAAATAAAATAATTGTTTTCATGAAACAAAATCTGGGTACCATATTGTTTGCATACAGATTTTTTCTTTTCCTACTCTATGATTTTTAGCTCTTGTGATAATCAAATGAGGTAAAATGCTAGTTATAAAATTGTTTGACAACAGACTTTAATTTATATTAATTTCTTATATGCCTCTGATAAACATACCCTGGATTATTATTACAAATTGCATAATTTTTTTTTATTGGCACGACAGACCGTGGAGGTCCAAGGCCTCGTGTGATTTACTTAGGAAATACATCGCACATTTCTTGATGTGGTTTCCATAGAGTGGGCCCATCACTACTACGCCTATTTTTGTGAGTGCCACTCATTGGCTGACGGGCCTCACAAATGCCTGGGAGGGGAGATCGTGAGTGAGAATTGTGTTGTTATAAGCTTGAAAAAATCCCAGATACGGCCGGGGACACGAACTCGCAGTCTATGGTTTGGCAGACAGGTGTGTTACCACGCTGTCACCCCATTGCATGATGTTTAAGAAATAAAAAAGTAGTCCAGATCTTTACTTGTGGTATTGATTTGATTATTAGACCTTACTAAATATACTATAATTTTCTTTTGTTATTTATATTGGGCAAATTAAATGTGGAGTCTAGCTTAGGATATTTGTACTTTGGACTAGAATATATGAAATGAAATGAAAATCAATTTTTATTCTGGGACACTTGGTCCCCTAAGAATAACGATTTGAAACAGTTTTAGCAGCTATTGTCTGGCTACATTAACTTCTGAACATAATTAAATGAATCTATTAAATATTTAAATAAAATAAAATATGAACAAAAATACATATTTATCCATGCTTATATAGTTCACTGAAGTTTGATAGTCTAGCTAAGAGATGGATATATATTGGCGGTGTTTGAATGAAGTTGAGTAAGGAGCTTTATGGATGGATATGGTTGGATATGAGTTCCAAAATGGGGTAGCTCAGACAGCAAACGATTTTTCAAAGCAGGCAGTTCTGTAGGTGTATATAAAGATCGATAGGTTGGGATCTTGAGTTTAATTGGTGAATGAATAAACATAGGGTGAGAAGGTCAATGATATAGGAAGGTTTTTTGGTTATTAGGGATTGGAATATAAATGTGCCAAGGAGGTGAGGATACTGAGATAGGACATCTATCTCTGGATACTGAGATAGAGCCAACTTTTCTCGGAATAGTAATGCGAGATATGAGAACGCCTGGGAATACCAAAAATGAATCTTATAAAGCAGTTCATTAGTCTTTTTAGTCTTGTTTCTTGTTCAATGGATAGTCCTCCATACACTTGGCATCCCTAGTCGAAATGTGAGAGAATAAGGGAGGATACTAGAATGTGACAGATACTTCGAGGAAATAAATCACGGGATCTTGGGAGCTGTTTAAGGATTGAGATGGTTTTTTGAGTAATAATATGTGTATATATATGTAGAAAGAATATATGTAATAAGAAACCAGTATGTTTAGTCATTCTTATAATCTGTTACAAATAATAAAAATATCAATTCCTTAAGTAGTTTTATCAAAATGTTTGACTGACAATTTTTTTAGTAGTCTTTGTTTTGTGTACTATTTCATTTGGCATGTTCAGAAGTACTATAATTTAGTTTGAGAATTAATATTCGTTAATTATTCCATAAGTTTTACAGTTAATAACAACTTGTTCTGTTGTAGTGTTATTTTCCTTTGAGAAAAAACTTGTGAGCGCCGAAACACCAAATGATGTTGCTAGAAGAGTTTTTAAAAGTTTTGATCCAGAAGGTAGAAATTTTATTCCGGCCGACCTCCTTCAAGATGTAATGAGCGCTTTAGATCTTGTTGCTGACCCTGAATAGTAAGTTTGTATTTATCATTTAATTTTTATCTCTCATTCATTGTTGTATTAAACATTTATTAACATTTTCAGTGTAGATATTATGAAAAAAAAATTGGACTCTGAAAACTTGGGAATAATACTTCTTCCAGCATTTATGGACGAGTTCTTTCCAGAAGAACCAGTCAACATTCCTGATACATTTACATTATACCATTATAATGGCTTGATCCGTTCTTGTCCCAATAAAAAGGTGAATATTTTTTTAATGTATTCTATTTTTGACATAATAGAACAAGACAGCTTTTTTAAAATTGGAATGAAATTTTATTTGTTTAAACTTAAAGATAAATAGGCAATCTTCGTTTTTTATCATCCTGTTTTTAGTCATTTCAGAGTTACGCCATTAACTGATTTATACTAGAAACTGTTTATGTCAGTGTGAATTCAAACTTATGTTGCTTGAAAAAAAAATCGTAATTATATTCCACAATTGTACACCGGACAGGTTCAACTTATATATTATAAATATTTAGTGATTTGTACTTTTCTTAGGTTTTTGAAAAATATTAGCATAAACTCCAAATTTTTTAAAAATATATATATTTTAGAGTTCTCCTCTGTCTTCAGGGTTCTCTTCAAATTTTAATACAATGTAATAATAAAAAATAAAAATCATTTCTACACATTTTATTTAATTGAAAGTTTATATAAATTACTCTATAAAACAATTTTTTTTTTATATCACTCATGGACTGATAGCTCCCTTTGTCTGATCCATATAATTTACAAACATAAGGAAACCACTCATATTCCCCAGTCACACTGTAAGGAAGAAATTAACTTCCTCCTTTAGCAGCCTTAGCTTTGTTTTATTATTTTTCCATTTTTTGAATAATTTATCAAACATTATATACATATCTAATAAGTTTGCTATTTTCCTCACCATTATTTGGGGAAGAAATCGGTAATTCTGTTTTTCCTAAGACCACAACCATGTTTGAGGTGGTCTGAGTCCAAATGAAAGTCATCAGTGCAAAGTGGGTGGACACTTGAGGATGGATTGAGTGTAGAACACTTCAATTTAGAATCTTTATTATAAAAATGTAGAACAGTTTTTTCTACAATTATGTTTCTGAACTATACTTATTGAGCCCGTTGAAGTCGAGTGTGTTTATGTGTCACCTTAGCAACCTTAAAACGGCAACGGTGCTGATTTGAATCTGGTCTGGGTAGGTGACTTCCCTCTCTGGTCATGACAGGGTCGTAACCTGTAGATAATCTCCCCTATCTTCACCCCTTTGTGTAAGAAATGGTCTGGAAGGGGAGGGGGTAAACAAAAAAAAATAATTGCTTATTTAAATGCCTAACTTTTTCAGGATTTAAAGCATCTTTTTCCACTTAATCTACGATTGTGAATCATGTGACAGCTTTCCTTAATACTTGTATTCCTATAACAATATTTTGCTATGTATCCCATGGAACTATTT
>NW_027111148.1:609683-632983 GCF_000696795.3 Halyomorpha halys | reverse complement strand
TAACTTATAT
Organism: Halyomorpha halys; assembly: GCF_000696795.3. Lineage (NCBI taxonomy): Eukaryota > Metazoa > Arthropoda > Insecta > Hemiptera > Pentatomidae > Halyomorpha > Halyomorpha halys. The sequence goes on along the minus strand of NW_027111148.1, from coordinate 632,973 downwards.
AAAATTAATGATGTTGTTCTGTTTTAAAGGTTAAATATCAGGAAGGTCATGCTATATTGTTAGAAACGCATGTTTTATCAATTTCCGAAAACAATGGGATGCAGACATGCCTTCAGACAAAGTGGCCGAGTATAGAAGTTCAATGGAGCAGTGGAATAACACCGTCTCTTAATTAACTATCAAGAAATAAATGGCTACACGGGACCATTGTGGAATGTCATGTTTTGTGTTTCGATTTTCTTTTCATTTTTTTAATTTAATGAAAATTTACAAAATATATAAATTTTTTGCTTGTTTATATTTAATCTAAATATTAATTTATTATGGTTTTAAAATTTTATAACCAAGTTATTGCATTTTGAAATATGAGTTCAATGTGATACTTTGTATATAACTAGAGTTATAGATTTTTTTTTTTTTAAATGCCATTTTTTTTTACTTAAGTTTCTGTTAAAATTTATTTATTATAGCAGAAATGAAACGATAGTAATTTTTTTTTTATATGGTATACCTATGAGAATGAATGAATCAGCATTCATTATGAAAAGTATGTATGAAAAATAAATTAACATATTGCAGTTTTAACATTAATCCCTTTTAGGTTTTTGTGCTAATAGGTTTAAGATTTCAAAACAAATACTATAGATTTGGAACGTAACTATTATTAGTAATTGCAATTCAATCATGTATTTATTTTAATGCTGCGTATACCTAAGAGAATATTAGGATTGCTATTTTAAGAGGCTTCGTTATCGATGCGAAATTGTTCATGTTTTGCTAAATTTAGTGTATTAGTTTAATCAGTAAGAATAATATAAAACCATTTTCACAAATAAAATACAAACATTGTAGAACTGTTAATTATTTTACCAATCTTCTTTTGTTTGTGAAAAGATTTAATTAAGTTTTTTTCATCATACTTAAAAAGTGTATTAGAAGGAACAGTAGCTGATACGATGATAAAATTCACTTTTTTTTTTGTATTAATTAATGCTGGAACTGATTATTCTTTTCAAAAAACAGATGTGATTATCTATAAATTTTTGATAAATTAGATATCTTGAAAGTCTTAAAATTAGTAAACTAGTTAATTTAATGTTACAAAAATTTGATTATTTTATGTAATTAAATTAGATAATTCTAATTAACTATATATATCTGTTGAAATAATATATTACTATTATCATTGTTAATGTTCTAAGTGATATAAATGGAAGCACATAAGGCAAAGGACTGTAAGTGACAAAATCATTGATTTTGACGATAACAGCCATGAAGATTTTGTTAAATGAAATTAAATTTAGTGAATTTTTGTAAAATAAAAAGTGTATGCATTTTTCTTTTTGGGTTTTCCTTTCAGAATGTAACCACTGATACTTATTCCTAAAATTAATTTTTAATGAATTCGTTCCTCATATTGTCGACACCTTTTCATTATTTTCCTTTGAGAAAAGACTTGTAAACGCTGAAACACCTTATGACGATAGAAGAGTTTTTAAAAGTTTTGATGCAGAAGGTTAAAATTTCATTCCGGCCGACCTCCTTCAAGATGTAATGAGCGCTTTAGACCTTGTAGCTGACCCTGAATAGTAAGTTTATATTTATCATTTACTTTTTATTATTACCGGTTAAGCAGGATTCTGTTGTATTTATTATTATTAAAGTTTAACAAAATTAATTCACTCAGCAGTTAACATCACTCGAAACTATTTGCTGCCGAGTAAATTTTATACACTTACCTAAATAATTAATTACAGTTATCAATATTCTGTCACTTACAGTCCTTTCCATCTTAAGGCTCAAAATTATGAGCAAAGAATTCTATTCTATTTCAATTTAGCTTGGTGTTTAATTTTTTTAAATGTTTATATTTTATTTTACCAATATGCATTCATTTTGCTTTTGATAGATCTGTTTTATTTTCTGGTAAAAGAGTTTGATAAAATATTTTAGAAATAATTAGCCAGTTGGAAGCTAACCTAAAATTTAAATTGTATTTAATTTTAGCTATTATATACTATGTTAGCTGATGTTTATTCTTATTTCTCTCGGTTTATGATTTATGATTCAGTATCTTTCAAATACAAGAATAGAAAAGTAATTTCAGTAATGGCTCAAAACTCTGAGCAGAATTATATAATTGTTTTTCTATTTATGTTTTCTTTTGGATAAACTTGTATCGCTTTTCTTGTCATAATTTTACCATGATCTTTTGTTATATGCAGTGTGACCCCCTATCCCATAAAATATTTATTCTAGATCAAGTTGGTAGTCTATAGGCCACTAGGACATAATATAATCAAAGCCCAGATTTTTAGGCTGTACAAAACCCCAGAATATGCAATAAAAAGCTGTGAATTATGCATTAAAAAAATATAAAATTAAATATAATTATGAAAGGTAAAATGCTAAAATATATTAATATGCCTACAAAAGGTTCTGAGTGAAGAAAGAAACGGCAGAAGGGATAAATAATTAAATGAAAATTAATTTTGTTTTCTTATTTTCATAAACCAAAAGATGTAAATAATTAAATCAGGTAATAAAGTTAACTATTAAAACGACACATATGACATACTTTCTGTACAAAAATAATAATAAAATTTGAAACACAAAAGAAAAATAACAATCATTGGATTTAAAAAGATCTAAATTTAAACTCATAGTAAGCAAAAATCGAAATCATAGTGTATTTAAATTTTAGAGGGATGATTTCTTCTGTTAGGAAATTTCTTTCTAAAAACCATCTGATCAAGTTACAGAAAGAAAAATTACAAGAGAGCTCACCTGTATTTACATGGCATTGATCTGATTTTATTTCGCTTGAAATGTTTTGAGCAATAGTTGTAATAAACAATTTTTTCATCAATTGTAAAAAATTTATCATCTTTGGTTTTGATTTTACCTTTGAACTAAACGACACACCTTTTTTTGTCATTTAATAAATAATAAATATTACTACTCGTAAGCAAAGTATGGAACAAACTTAACTTAAAGCGGAATGCAATGTTTAAAATGTACACAAAAGAGAAGTGAAATTTCGGATAATGATAAAATCCATACTGAGTGTTAAAAGTGAATTGTTGAAGGTAGTGTTTAATTATATTGTTTGTTGTATTATGAATTAAATAAATACGAAACTTCGATTGTAATCTGGAATTTCGCCATCTACTGTTTTATTTACAAATCAAATAATAAAACTTATTTACTACAACACATTTCAGTTTATTATTTAAATACTTTTGAACCGAAATAGTCTAAATATGCAAATAAATACATTGTTCATCAAATATGCTAAATAAAATTTGGATATTTGCAACTGGATATACACATTCATAAAGATTTTTTACCAACAGCTAAAATTAAAGCACATAAACAAAATATGCAATTGAAAAAAAAATCTGGGCTTTGAATATAACTTATATAATTGAAGGGAATTTGTATTAAGTCCTGGTTTTTAAATAGTTTTTTAAAAATGCATTATTTTATATCACATGAGTTTTTCTCTGGAACTCTTCATCCAAAGAGAATGTTGTAAATATTTGTTAACATTATCGAAAAAGTTTGTGATAGGGAGTCTCACTGTATATATTTTCCTTTTCTTGTTAACTTTATCAGTTAGGGAGAAAAATTAGATTTTAAAAAACTATCAGAACACCACAGAATACATAGTTAAGAATTCCAAAGGACTCTGAAATTTATTATTACTCAGTAATTTTATAATATGAAATTAAAATATAGAAGTAAAATTTGATTACTTTATGATTATAAGTAATTTGAAAATTTATAATTGTAGTTTCAATTGTTTCACTATCTTGAGTGATATGTGCCAAAAACTTTTGTAAATTAACGATTACATTTAAATATCCCACATTCAAAATTTAAAGGTCATAACTCAAAATTATTAGTAGTTGAACTCATCTCGTCCAATCCTTAAGTATAAGCTAGAACAATACGCTTCAGGTGATCTAGCAGCAACCTAATATAAAACAGAAAAAATACTGCTCAGCCTCTGTTTATAACTTATTCTAAATCTGATATTGCTCTAACTGAAAATACTTTTTGAGTTGAGCTCCCTTGATTTTGGAAGTTGAAATATAGGTACAATATGATTTATTTTGTTATTGAAGAATGAATACGAAGTATGATAACAGTTACGACACATTAAGGTTGCGTAACAGCTTAATGACTAATTATTTCATTTGAACTGAATTTAAGGACCTTAGTTTTATTTGGTCATGTTTTGGTAGAATGTCATCTCAGAATTGAAGGTTGTGAGTTTCATATTAGTGACGTAAGAAACTTTTAGACTGAATATTGAAGTTAAAAATATTTTTATTTCTCAAGGGATACCAAAGGGAGTTAACAAAAAAGTTGAAATATTGGTGAAAGGTTTTTAAATAAAGAAGTTAAATTTTATTTATTATATGTCAAGGAAGGAGACCATACTTAAGCATAAAATTACTCCTTATATAATTTTGTGTAATTATTTCCTTTCTAAAGTTGTAAACTAAATTGACTTCATTGGAAAGTTGGAAAAAGTAAGTTAAGTAGTGAAAAATGGTTGTTTATAAAATCTTAAAAATCAACTCCCTTGAGTCTTAAAAAAACTACAAATAATTTTCTGTAATCTTTTGGAAATAAGATACTGTACAGTTATTGATGAAATGATTTTGAAATAAGTATAAATTTCAACCCATGTAAGATTAGGGTTAAGTTTTATTTTTGATTAAATATTCAGTTCAATGGACTCCTAACTTCCAGACCTAGGTTCAAGTCTGGCAGTAATAGATAATTAATTCTACCCTCCTCGGGCTTACCCAGCCTCTATGAAGTAGGTAAATTGAGCTTCAATGGGTTATGAATCCATGCCAGATCCACCTTCTTGCACAACCATTGGTCTAGAAACAGTACTTTCTTACTAAGTAAAAAACCCATGACCCTTCATAGGTTCTAGTGGTAAAGGTTTTTTTTTTTAAAATAAAAATTACGATGTAATCACATCAATTTGTGGAAGTAGATGATTTTTTCTGATAATTAAACCTTCAGCTGAATCATTTTTTTGCTTAAATATACCATAGGTATTCGTTCAATAATAAAACACATAATTTTTGATAATTTCCCAGTATTTTACTCTTTTTCAACGATTTTATGTGTGCAATTCTTAGGTTTTCCAATGTTTGCCTTGTTTTCAAATGTTTACATTTGTGTGCCTATTTATTTTACAATGTCATAAGAACAAAAATTATAACAAACATTTCTCTCATTATGTTTATTGGCTGAGGCTGTCCTCTCCTTCTTTAGATAGTAACATTTAACAGATAAATATACCTTTAATCTTAACTATCAAACATTTTTTGAGGAGTGGACAACCTGTTAAGCTCCCATGATAGCTTTTTCTTTAAAGTTGGAGGTGGGGGTGTTTAATTTTTGGCTTATTGATACGTATATTTTTATGGGTTGAGAGCTTTTGAATTAGAGGAACAAGCCAGAAGCCTTTAGCTTAATTCTTTATATAATGAGCTTTCTGGGTTATTTTGGAGCATTAATTGAGTTATTTGTGATAGGATTTCTTCACTTTTAATGAATATTTAGAAAAAAATATTATAACCCTCCAAATATGGAGACAGAACTAAGGAACTTAACGCCCAGTAAACCTAAGGAGACGACAGGGCCCTCCATTCTGCATGATCATGTTCCAACCAAACAGTTCAGGAGTTGTCAACCAGGTAGTTCCAATACAATATAATATATTAAAAAATTAAAATTAAAATCTTTACCACTACAAACCATGAAGGGTCAGGGGTTCAGTACTTTGTAAGGATTTACTGTTACTAGACCAATGGTCGTGCAAGGAGGTGATTTGGTCAGAATCACCCTCGAACAATATAATATATATAAATCAAAATTTTTATTCTGTTCCATACATCACACATTGATGGTCCAGCTGAAGGGTTAAAAAATTGAAGGCATACAAATGTTAATTTCTATTCATAGTTCATGCTTTTAATCAATTGTTGTTTTACTTAGTTACATATCTGAATATTAAGGCATAAAAACTTTGGTCATGAACCCCCTGTTTTTTTTTTTTGGAAAATATGGAATAGTAAATATGTAGATTCTCACTTTTTCATATATCAATAATTTAACCCTAATGAATTAATAAAACTCCATATTATTTAATGTATTGTTTTAAAATTTTATTTCTTCACATATAGAGAAAGTCACAGTAAATTAATGTTTGAAGATCTACTTTAATATTGAAGAAAGTGAAACTTATTAAACTTAAAAAGTACAAGATAAAGTTTTAAACTTCTTTATAACTTCAAGGAATGTTCTATTGTTCAGTTTAAAAGTTAAGATGTTTATTCTAAGTATAAACAGTTATTTATTTTCTTATCAAGTACAAAATAATATGTGTTTGTTTTTTAAAGTTTAATCTAATAGTTTAAGGAAGGAAATCATGTTTTAAAAATATATAAAAAATTATACTATTAGGATAAAAATGAACTCTAATATTACATGAATGGCTGAAAAGGCTAATTTGAACTGTACAATTGCTTTTTTTATAGTATATTTTTCAAAATAATTAAGGGCCAACTTTTTATTGTTGGTATTATCTAATGCTAGATGTAAATTAAATAAAATTTTACAATATGGATAGAAATATGTAGTTTAATTTATTTTTAAATCAATATTATAAGAATCCTGATACTATATGAATTAATAAGGTTTGGACACCTCTGGTGCCTGGTCATATTGTGAGGGTAACATCAGACCAGGTAGAGATTCTTGATAAAAAAAAATATACACCACTAGAAAAGTAGAAAATTTCTGGTTGTGATGAATGGATGATGAGTGCCAGGGAAGGAGGGGTGTAAAGTTATTTCATCCCAATTTTTTATTACTTTAATGAAAACTATATATAGTTACTATTGATGGGTCTACCATCCACAATCATAGTTGGGGGAGGGGATAAAAAATGGTGGCAGTTTTAAAAAAATTAATTTTTCATTAGGTGTTTCATATCTTCAAAAGTACTTACAACACTAAAATACCTAATGGAACACAGTGTAAATTTACTAAAATATGAGTCTTAATAGAGAGCTGTTTATGTTTAATAGTTCTCGAGGTATACTTCAATAAAGAGCAATATTTCAAAACGAAATAACAAAAAATCAGTAAATTTATTTAGGGGAAAACTTTACCTCAGAAATCATTAGGCGTATGAATGTCTATTAGCATTCAAATTAAAGCTAGTTTAATGTGCTGTAAAGTACTTTATGATGTTAATCTTCATAGGGGTATTAGTTTCCTTCATATTTTCCAAAACAATCTAGTTGTTTGGACAAAACTTTTGGTTTACGAAAAAATTATTACCTCAGGAACCATTAGCCTTACACTATTAGGGCTCATATTTTAGAGAATTTACTCTACTTTATGAAATGTTTTTCAATTGAATGGTTAATCATTACTTTTCAGATAAATTATATTTAGTGAAACCCTTCCTATATTTTCTAACAATACACCTATATTTCTTCCATCTACGCTTCGATTCTCTTCACCCATCTTCAGGATGATACACCTGAAACTTAATAATATGCTCCGGTCCTATAAAATATTTTGTCATGATTTAGTGAAATTTTACTATACACTACTATTTTTTTTTCTTTCATTTTCACCATCACACTGTGAATTCTTTAATATTTTGCATTTATTCAGTGATTATTATTGCCATCAATGAGAGCTGTTATTTTTTTTTATGATAGTGAAAATGAAGAAAGAAATAGTAGTATACAGTATAATTTCACTAAATCATGACAAGATATTTTATAGAAATGGAGACTGGTGTATACTATTAAATTTCAGATGTATCATCCTGAAGATGGGGGAAGAGCCCTGTCACACTATTTCAATTGAAATAAGAACAAACAAGCTGATATTAAATACCATTCAATTTTACATTGACATGCCAAATTTCATTAAAATTATCACATTTAGAGAGAATCGAAAAAATTTGAAAAATTGTTTCTATAGCACTTCCAGATAGTCGATTTTGTCGAAAATGTTTCTGTCATACCCCCAGCACATTACCGCCTTAATTTTATTTTTTTGTGACTTTTCACTTTAGAAATAGGCTGTTCACAAATAGACCATTTTGTGAAACTTAGTCATTTGGGCTCAGGGACCTCAAAACATGTATTTCCATCGAAAACTCAAATTAGAAATTTTGCATGATCGCAATATTCTACTATATATATCAAATGCAATTGAAAGTAAAAAGAACATATTTTCTATAAAATAATATGCTTAGAATACTTAAATATATGAATTACTTTATTAGCAGCTCTATGCCGCTCCCAGATGACTGATTGTACTGATAATAAATTATTAACAGATGAAAAACTAATAGGAATAACTCAGTTCCATTTTTTTTTTTTTTTTTTTAATTATTAGAGACATTTACATCAAATCCTTCTTTTTCTATTCTAAATGGATACTAGGCCCTATCTGTAAGTAGGTTTGCAATAATTCACTATTATAATATTTTTAGTAATAAAAAAAGGTACATACATGAGTTAACAAATAACAAAATAATAACATGAGTTAAACAAAATCAGTCAAGTAAGCTCTCTCCCCAGACAATAAAAAACAGGTAGTTACATAATTACAATGAAGTAGATGTGAAAGTTTCAAAGAAAATTATAACAATTGAGGGAAGAAATAAATTACTATTTATTTTTCTAAAAAAATAAAACAATTTTAATACATAAATCACAGATAATTTTAAAAATTTGTAATACAATTAACAAATATTTCAATATTTAAATAATACTTATTAATACCTAAGTCATGATAAATATTTTAAAATTATTCTAAAATGGTATCTATCACATGGCCCATTGCATATATGTAAAGTAATATTGAGAAACTTTGGCACATTAGGAGAGAATGTCGCTTATCCGACGGAGGAGTGGAAATTTCACAGTTCCACATTCGCCATAAAAATCATCACTATTTAATGAGTAGATCATGGCACCACCAAACTTATTGTCTTTGATGTAATTTGCCTGAAACAAAAAAAGAATAAATAAATTGTAAACACATCACTTATAATTTCTAAATTATTATTGTTTTAACATAAAAAAACAAAACAAAAAAAAAAAACACCGAAGTAATATTTACTTGGTCATGTTTGAGAGAAAAGAGGATATAGCAAACTATTTAATTCTAGATATCTGGTATATGAATTCAACTTAACACTTATAAAATCAAAACATACTGATATTCATTAATATACATTTGAATAATTCTGAAGGCTGAGGACAAGCAGCAGTATGTGATGGTAAAACAAACAAGGCTATGTTTGAAATGGAACCCTATGCTAAACCAGCGCATAAAGATGTTTACTCCCCTTTCCCTTCAAAAATAATATAAATAGTATTTACTCCATTTCCAATAAACATGCATTACTTCATCCACTAATAAAGTAAATAATTATGCACTCACTTTCTCTCGAACACTCATTTCATTATCATATGAAATCCAATTTCTCCCATTAAAGGAATAAGGAACACGATAATCATCATCAAAGTGATTAGTTGAAGATTTATCGGCAATGAAATGACAAGCATCTGGGTAAGTAATAAAACCACCAGTTCCTATAGTACCAAACCCTTTGGCTGGAGCATTCCATCCATTATTATCTTCATTGACAAGCCTAAAAAAATCCATTTAATCAAAAGTTATCAACAAATGCATAATGCCTTCATACATAGTTCAATCTACTGAAATAACTACTAATTCATCAAGAGTACTAAAACATAAAAATAAAATAAAATTTAATTATCAAATTACTGAAACAGAGTACGAAGTAAAGAAAACATACCAGAAAGAATGGCCATAGGTTGGTATCCCAATGTTAATCTTTGACGCTGGCATCCCGCACTTCATCCATAAAGTAACTGACCAATTTATGTTGAGAGTTTGCTGAAAAAGTCTGTCAGCTGGTCTTGGATATAAAGGAGAATTTGGACCAGTTAATGGTAAATAATCTGTATACATGTGGTAATCATAAGACATCAAGTTTATAAAATCAACAAACCTGAAAAAATTCATATTGAAAATAACTGATAATAAAAGAGGAAGGACGAGAGGGTGTGATTGAGAGAGAGAGGGAGGGAGGGAGGGAGTGCAAGTAATATCACAACAATAAGAAAGCATCAGTATGCACACAATGGTAGTGGCTGTGACAACAATAACCATCACCATCACTCTCCAACCTGCACTACTAGAGAGGATTTTAAAGAATGAAGATAAAGCAATAATAACACACCTACTAGTGTTATGCTAAAGCCATTAGCAATCATTTTCTATAGTATTCAAAAAAATCAATAATTCACCAGTTTTTTAATTATTAATTTACCTCGCCATATCACGAATCTGGTAACTTTGGTCAATTATAACTTCTGGAGCAGCAACAGCAACAGATAGTATATAACTTTCATTGTTCTGAGACACAGTTTCATTCTTCAAGTTTTCCAGAAGGATTGTAAAATTTTTAGCTTGCTCGGTATTAGGATTAGGCCAAGCTGGGAATTCCCAATCAAGATCGATCCCATCAAAGTTCATGGAACTCAAAAAATTTATTGTATCCACAGAAAATCTAAAATGAGCAAAAATAAGAACTATTATTATAACCTAATAATTATACATGAGTAATAATTTTTAATAATGCTCCAATATAGAAATTAACATAATCAATATAACATTGTTATAATAAACAAAAAATTGGTGTGATTCGGGTAGGACTGGAGGAAAAATTAAAGAAACAGAAATGTGATACCTGTCTTGTTTTCATGGGGTTAAAATTGAAATGGTTTATAGAATTCTCAACAAGGAAATATTTAAGTATGTAATTAGGCTAAATATGCATAATAAGTAAATTATAATAGGCATATAAATAAGTGAAATATTTAAATTATTAGAACTAAGTAATTATGCTAAATTAAATTCAGCATCAAAAATATTTTAAGAAAATTACTTAGATAATAATTCTAGCAATGATAAGTCATCCAATTTACATTTTTGCATTACATTTATTTTGTTAATTTTCAAAATAAATAGGAAATAATAAAAATAAATAAAAAGTCTTACTTATGCCGTAAATTTTCGTCAGCTACCATTTTTCCAAATTCTCCATTGCATGTCATATCACTAACAGATAATAAAACTTTTAATGATGGGTTCATTAATTTGAAAGCTGTTATGGTTTTGTAGATCTGAAAATTTGTAAAACAATAATTATGAAAAATTAATCTAACTTTATTAGGAACAACAATGGCAAAATATATAAAAACCATACATCGATAATTTCTGAAGGTTGAGGAGCTAAGGTTCCATTAAAAACAGTAGTAAAACCGACGATGATGTGGGTACACAGGTAAGGGTCCACATAGTTTGAAGGTAACTGTCTACTATGAGTTGTATTACTAAGTATAACATAGTAACATACAATTCTATATTGATTTGAGCTTAAGGAGGGTGATTCAGCATGAAATTCATTTCCGTGGCAATTTGATTTCTTAAATTCATTTAATTTTTCAATACTTTTTAGAATTATTTCATTATATCTTAGACATCGAGGGCAATCTAAAAACAAATAATAGATATGATTAACTTTAGATTCAAAGTAAGAAGATGGTCGAAGGTTGAAGTCTGTGAAGAGAACACAAATTATAAATAAGTAAAAGCTATTTTTAATTATGAGAGATAGTTGACCGTTGTGTGTGATAGTGACTTGTACGAGAAGATGGTTGGGGATGCGGTCAAAATGAAACTTTGAAGGCTAGAAACTCTAGCCGAAACATTGGCACAATTAAATAAGTTACATTAACTTATTTGTGTTTCATTTTGACCGCACCCCCAACCATCTTCTCCTCATAAAATTTTTAGTTTGTGCTGATATATTAGCCTTAATCGGAGTATCAATATTGAATTAATTAATATTGTTGTCAAAATATAAGATAACAAAGGGCAATATAAGATTATTATCTAAAATAGAAAAAGATAATCATAAAAAATAATAATATAAAATTAGTAATAGAATAGTAAATATGAAGGAGATGGTCAGGGGTGCAGACAAAAAGAAAGAAAAAATAGTTAACAATTATTTTATCGTTTCCCCCCATTTTGTTGGGTTTTATCAGGGCTAAAAAAGATATAAAACAACTAAATATTGTTGTATTGTATTGTGACAGTGTAGAATAATAAGATACAAAATAGTAAACTAAGGTAGGGTTAAAAATTATGTAAATATAAATGAAAAAGAAATAAAAATAAGACATACAATAATAAGAAGTATACATAAAAAAATAATGTAAACTTTTAAGAAATTCAAATTTTATTTTTAAAATTAAATGTAAAGATTTAAAAGAAAATTTCAAATTCAAATCTAATAATTTGTATTAAAGAGTATAAAAATGATTTTAAGAAAATTCTTAACATTCTACATTAGAGTGCTACCAATGGGTAGTTTCTCTACATGCCTGTAACACTCCAATTTAACTTAGATCAGTTTTACTATATGTATTATAATGTACAGTTGTGAATAGCAATAAATAAATATTAAAAAAAAAAAATTCTTCTAATTTAATTGCTTTTTCTTTTATGCAGTAATATTAAATAAAGATTGTTCTCTTGTTTATGAACTGATGAAGGCAAAAACATTGGCACAAATATAAATATGTTTTACCTATAATTTGTCTACTTGACACTGACCACTTACCCAACCAACTTCTTGTAAATGAACACATAAAATTACTAGAAAAAATAGTATTGAGCAACACACATGAATTCAGAAACAGATAATGAAAATGCATAACGACTTGGTAGTAATATGATACCTTATAGCGGTGATAAAACAAAATTGTAGCATAGCTGAATCATTACCGTTTAAAGGCTTTGTATCAAATTTAAACCAAATCTGTATTAACTTAAGTTAAAAAAAAAGAAATAAACATGTACAATACCTATGTTTTCATTTTTATAATAGTAACGTATGTATAGCAAGCCAAAACATACTGCCAGGATAATTATAAAACATGCAAGCAAATAATCCCTTAAACAATATTTCTGTGTGGAGTTCTTTCCTTTGTTATCCTCTTTCACAGGGACAAAGTGAGTTTGCCTATTTCAAAGGAAAATCCAAAACAATGTTACTGCTGATAACATAAAAAGTATATATCACTTTTATAATGACTATGTTACTTACTTCTGTTTTAATGGATCACTAGGTTTATCTGAGTTATTGAAACTTATTAATGTCATTGTTCAAATTAACATTTTAGCATAAATTGGAGAATAAGTGTCTATTATCAATAAAACAATTCTGTAATTACACGACTAGCAACTTATAACAAGTCGTTCTCTAATAAAACTCCGCAGATGAATTACGTATTACCAAATGCAAAATAGATAATCCGCATCTGGATAAGAAGGAAGTAAACAATAAGATAACTAGATAATTGCTAATGTCATTCGGCCATTATTTATTATGAAAACCAAGTTCCATTCGGCTCTGAATGGTTGGCAACAGTGATTATTATTAAAGGACTCCATATTGGAAAGAGGATAATGTCATAGGATGTATTAATTTTAGTGTTTTAAATGTTTTTAGCATGGATGAAACGAAAGTTATTTATCATATTGACGATGAAGAAACTCCTTATTTAGTAAAACTTCCAATAGCCCCGGAAAAAGTTACCTTAGCAGATTTCAAAAATGTTCTTAACAGGCCGAACTACAAATATTTTTTTAAGTCTATGGACGATGATTTTGGGTAAGATGTAGTGTGTTTAAAGTTAATTGCGATGCTGTAATTCATTTTTATGTTATTTATTGTTCTATAATTTGAAGCTCATCCAAGTTAACCTATTGTCAGATTAACTTTCCTGTGTTAAATTGTTTCATTCATTCTTTCAATTCTATTAAAAATATCAACTAATTCTTGTATAGGGTCGTCAAAGAGGAAATAATTGATGATGAAGCCCATTTGCCTTGTTTTAATGGAAGAGTTGTTTCTTGGGTAAGTCCAATAAATCTTATCAATATAATGTTGTAAACAATTCTTCCTATTATCAAATTGTATGATTCTCCTACAGTTGGTGTCTGCTGATGGTAGTAATGTATCTGATGGAACTTCTCAATGCACAGAAAGCGCTAGTCACTCGGATGGTAAAAGCCATCCAGAAAGACATAAAGACATACCGTATGTTCACGGATTATTTTAATGTTGCAAGTTCAAATTATTAGCTCTTTTATTAAATTTGATTATATTACAGACATGGTGGTGCCCATTCTTCACATCATCATGTTTCGAATGACCTGAGCTGTACTGAAACTGAGTCAGTAATAAGTTCACGTCCTGGAGGTAATGACGTCTGTCTTACTTTATTATGAAGCCTATTTTGCAGTTTTCATTAATTTTGTTTTATGTTATAGGTCATCATGGTCATCATGAATCGAGAATTCATGACAAGTACCATAAATACAATGGTATTTATACTCCCATAATTACTTTGTTGTGTTTTACTTCTTTGCCTAATATTTCCTCAAATGTGTGTGTGTTTTTTTTTAAGGCCACAAAGTTAATGGGCATGTAAAATCAAGACTACATGGTTATGAATCTTCATCTATGCTTAGTTCAGATTTGGAAACTACCAGTTTTCTCGAGAGCGAAGATGATGCTTCCAGTAGAATCACCACAACAACTGGAAGAGCTACTAATTTATCAGTGGATCGTAATACAATTGGTATGCAATTTAGTCCACCTTAAACTGATTCTAGTATCGTCTTAACTTTTTAGTTTTTGGTCAGATCATTTATTTAACATCTATAATATTTCAGTTAATATAACCAATACAGTTAATAATTGTATCTAGAATCGGTGGCATGTTCATATGTAGTTTGGTGAAACAGTTTTTATTATCTTGAATTAATTTTACTATAATGGCTTGTGTTCATTTATTATTGTTTTGTCTTTGTCTCATGGTTTGAATTACTTTTTGTCTTTCTTTTACTTGTGAAGATTTGTGGTCTACAATTTGATTGTTTTGATAAACCGATGTGTTTATTGACAGTATTTGTATTGTATTTTGTTAAAATTATGCTTGATTTGTGTTACAGAAAATTATGTTTATTAATTTGGTTATATGCTTTATCCTAAGTATTCCTAATTTTTATTTTTATTAGAAGTTATTTATGGGTTTTGTCTTTTGTTTTAGCTGCTTTTATTTTAATCTTATAAACTTAAAAATATTCAATCCCAAATATTGAGCGTGTTATAGTTAAGGCTTGTTTATGTCAAATTGTGTCATCACTACTCCCTTGATTCATTCAAACAAAAAACAAAATTATTTGTCTTCTTGTAACTTTCCCTGCCTCTGCTTCCTCACAGATTGTCAATTCAAGAAATACTAAGTCAATTGTGGATGTAATATTTCTAATAATATTTGAAATTTTTTATTCATTGACTATACCCTGACATAAGATCCTATTTAATAATAATTTATTTGTTAAAAATAAAAGTAGGTTATCTTTCGCCTTTTAGTGACTTTTCCCTATTCCAGTTCTTAGAATTAATTTTTATTAAAGGACTGCACTTGATGGATTCACATCTCTCTTATACATGTAATGTGATACATGTTGATTGCAACCCTCTTCCACTACCCTTTTTCGACATTTATGAAAAAGGTAAGGACGCATGACCCAGTTTTTAGATGTTTTTTTTTTAATCCTTTGTTAGTTTGTATCAGTTATTTTGCTTTTGTGAATAGGTGTTGTTTTATAGTTTCAGTGTTTGTTAATTTGAAGTGAATAGTTTACTTATGTTGTTTCTTTTTTGCGAAAATCCCCATTTTATTTTACAAAGATGTTTTTATGGTAATTATTTCTTGATTCAATGTTTGCATCCTCTCTAATTTTACTAAGACTTTATTTTTTTAATATAATATGCATTTAATTTTTTTTTTTACATTGTTTTAATATGGTGGAATCACAAATAAATAGGTATTTTTTTTTTAGTTTCTAGCAGCTCGAAATTTTTTTTTTTCTGAATGTATGTATTGTACAGTTTAGGTGCCAAATAATTTAAATTTTATTGGAGAGGAATCAAAAGAAGTCAAGTCGATCATGTTGAATGATTATATGATACATGGGTATATGGGCATGTCCTATCTTTATCTAGTTACATCACGTGAAATATCAGTTTTTAAGTTTCAGAATTTCACAAAATAACTAGAAAAAATTTGAAAATAACATGAGAATTACATTGGGCAAGTTCCGTATATTCATAGATTTTACCTGTGTAATTCCTCACTACCTTAATTTGAGTTTTTAAGATCTCCTGCTACCTATCGCTTTATCGATATATACACACACACACACAGTAATCCTTATGAGGTTGACTGAATACTGTTTTTTATTTAATTTCATATAAATATCTTAAATGGACCTTTAAGAAATTAGTTGAACTTAGCAGCTGTTGGGTGCTTCATCCTACCCTTAAGGTAGTCAAAGTTGCGCCTTACAGCAGTGTTAGCACAGAAAACAGAACAAAAAGAGCTGGATTGACTGGAGTAGGAGAAGAGAGATGGTCCAAGAGCGAGATATCTGGTACAAACTCTGCTAATTGTAACTGCACACTGTGCAAGCGGTAAAGGGAATAAAATGATTGTGATGATGATAAATATCTTAATATGGATTATTTTATACCATTTGCCTCGTTATTAGAAAGAAAAAAATAGTAAATTAGCATTTTGAATATTAAAAAAAAAAGTTCGGCAGTCTAATTGTTTCTCCTCATTTTGTTGTTCTTGTGTTATCCACTCATCTTATATAAAATGTCCTGTGCAGGGTTTTGTCTAAAAGTAATTCAAATAATGAACTTCTCATACATTGTTTATTGGTAATTCAAAATCATTGGTATTACACTCATTTATGATTTACTCTCATAACTTATATATTGTATTCATGTACTATGTGCTTATTTATACTTATACTTACATTCACCATTATTTTAATGCTGCAAATGAAGAAGAAGAAGAGGATGAGGAGGATGGTGAGTTATTTCCTGATGTTTTTTCTTTGTGTAATGTGACATAGTTGAACTTCAAAAATAACACATTTATTTTTAAATTAACTTGTAGTGCAATGTGTTCTTAAAGTATCATTTAAACTTCCTTCTTAATGTGAAATGTAAACTTTATCCTTTCCTACTTTAAATTTCATCTGTTCTGGCTATTAGATCGTATTTTTTAAATATTTAATGATTTTCTAAAATTGTGTTTACTTGTGATAGAGCTGGTTTTGTATTCAGTTATTGCATCAGTTATTTTGTAAGTACTATTCCAAATATTTTCAGTGTTGAAGTAAAAACGTTTGTTCTTTGCCTGCCATTAGTAGATTACTCTTTTTTTTCTTTTTCCTTGTCTTGTCTCATTTATTGAATGTTGTTCTTTGAATTAGTATCTACCTTTGTGTTTATCTTGACAATTTTAATTTAATAGTTTTGTTATTATTTCACTATTTGGTCAGAGTTGTACATAGTGAAACTTCAAAAATCTTACACATACATAACTTCATCAACATTGTGGTATAGAATAGAAGTTGATTGCTTCTAGACCCATTCTAATACAATACTAAATCATAGATTGACAATACATAAATAAAAGATTGGTCAAAACAGTTAAATACTTGGTGGACCTGAAGTGCTTAGTAGTAGGAGAGACTGAAGTCACATCTTAAAAAATTCCCGAAATGTATCTAGCGGTTATCACTTGACTCCCATTTTGAACAAGAGGGTATATAGCTGTGTTTTCTTGTCGAGATTAACAACTCACAACTTCCATCGCAAATTCAGCGTTGTAATATTTTTACCTGTCACAATTTATTGACTACAGATCCATTGAAAATTTAGATACAACAGGTGTTGGAAACAAGTTTGATTATAGATTAATAATCAGGATAGTTTCTATTGCTTGAAGTCTTGTTCCATATGCTTTACGAGCCTGGAGTAAGGTTTTAGATCTTCACTCCATGGGGAAGGAGGAGCTACAAGACTCATTATTTGGAATGACTTGGTTTTTTCCGTGTATTATTGATAAACTCCTTCGATATCACATGTTTGTGGTTCAACAGTTGACAAGCCCTGAGCACCCGTTTCCATGGCTTTTTGTGGTTTGTTAAAGTATTCACTTTTCTGTATATTTTCAGGTATGCAGGCAGGTGAGTAGATACATTTTCAAAATTATCCAGTCAATCATAATTAACTTTTATTCAGTGTCCCCATTCACCAATGCCTTCTGCGAGCCTTGTTTTTTTCTTATTCAAAGTCCAAAAGCTACTATTTGATCATCACTCTGATTTTGTTTGACTTTAATCTAAAATGTTGTACTCTGTTACATAACCTTAGTACTGCTGAAATTAACTAAATCCTGAGTCTTTCTGTGTCATGGAAATGGCTTGAAGTTGGAATTCGACTGACAATAACGAGTCACAAATTTGTGATCAAGCCATTATGGAAAGAAGACTTGTTCCTTTTGCAAGTTTAATCAGCTTAGAGCATGGCATTCCCTGTGAACCGTGATCTTACCCTCTTCATTCAGCATTAGAAGGCAGTATAGGACTGATGCATGAAGTTTTCTTTAAGGATTTGGTCTGAAGTTGAAAAGTAACGACCCGGTCTTAAAATTACGATTGTGAGGAATTACTTTTGGACAACCACTTCTTATTCGTCAGTATTATAGTTTATTATAGGCCAATATGATGAAATCTACATTTCTGAGTCTTGCTCTTTCATAAAGGCTTCTAACTCTGAAAGTATTGTTTATTTCTTTTTGTTATCTAAAATTTAAAAAATTTTCAACAAATGGGTTTTAATATTTAGAATATATACAACTGAAGTGGGTATTAATAATTTTTGTTTCATAATTAAAAGACCTGAAAAATCTTATATACTTTTTTTAAACTTACAAAATTTATGGAATCTTATGTATTAATTAAAAAATTGTGTTATTCTTATATTTTTATTTGTTTCTATAGAAAGTAGTAGTGTGATGTGCCGGGGAAGGAGGAGAGCCCAGCGGAGGGTACGGCGGCAGCGTGCTCCCATGTCAAGGACATCTTCTTACTCTTCCATCACTGATTCAACGATGAGCCTTAACATTATTACCGTTACCCTAAATATGGACACTGTCAATTTTCTTGGAATCAGTATTGTTGGGCAGAGTAACAAGGGAGGTGATGGAGGAATCTATGTTGGTTCTATAATGAAAGGGTAATTATTTTTAATTAATCCAACTTATCGTTCCTATAAAAGTTTGAATTTTCATCAACCATTTTGAAGCTTTCAGAGTTTAATTGAACTGTTTTTACCATTTTAAATACATTCCTTCTTACACATTTCTCCCTTTAATGCCACAGTTATTACTTTTACATTGTATTACGTACTTGATAATGTCCCAGTGAAGTTTATGTAAATCTACTCCTGAATTTTTAATTTAACATCCTTTCTGGTTACGGTTGAATTACACTAATGCTGCATAAAATGCAGCAAAAAATGAACATATTATACTAATGATGTTAATTATTTAAATAGGATATTGAAAGTGTGTTAACTTTGACAAAGTTTTTTGTATTATTTTTTCTTAAAGAACTGTAACTTGTATATATGATATTATATATATGTTTGTGTATGTATATTACACAGATATGTATATCTACATATATGAGGGTGGTCTGAAAAGTTTCCGAACGCAACTTGAAAATGGCAGCACTCGTAAATAAAAGCATGAATTTTGTTTATCTGTTGACAGTTACCCTGCAAAATTTCAGCCATTTTGGACGTGCAGTGTTAATGTAACAATCATTTGAGTGAGTTGATGTGAGTGTTTTTGTGAAAATGGACAAAATCGAGTATCGAGCTATCATTAAATATTTGTTTTTGCAATACACCTTGGCAAATCAAAGATGAGTTGGATTCTGTGTATGAGGACTCTGCACCATCATTTACCACAGTGAAATTTTGGGCAGCTGAATTAAAACGGGGCCATAATACCTTGGGAGATGATGAACATTCAGGACATCCAAAAACTGCAACTACTGACGAAAACATCGGTAAAGTTCACCAAATGTGCTAGAGGACCGCCGAATTAAAGTGAGAAAGATAGCAGAGGTTATGAACATGTCAAAAGAACGTGTTTGTTACATATTAAATCAATATTTAGGTATGAGAAAGCTGTCAGCATGTTTGCTTATATTAGACCAAAAATGTGTTCAAATGAACATTTCCAACTCTCTGTTGGAGCAATTACGTGCCAAATATACAGTCCAAAATACCATATCCAGTACATATAAACGTATATACTGTAACATATGAACGTACATACAGTACGTATAAATATCCAGTACAAAAATCCAGTCCAAATAGTGGACTGCAAAGGGGGAACCGGCTCCAAAAAAAGCAAAAACTGTTTTCTCTGCTGGGAATGTGATGGCGACTGTTTTTTGGGATAGTCATGGAGTTATTTTAATTGACTATCTTCAAGAAGGAAAAACCATTACAGGAGCATACTACGCATCATTACTTGACAAACTGAAGGCGGAACTTGTGGAAAAACAGCCACAGTTGCAGAAAAAGAAAATCCTGTTTCACCAAGACAACGCACTGTCTCATACCTTAGCGGTTGCCATGGCGAAAATCCACGAATCACGGTTTGAACTGCTTGACCATCCGCTTTACTCACCAGATCTAGCCCCAAGCGACTTCTTTTTTGTTCCCTCATCTAAAAATTGTGCTCAGAGGTCAGAGATTTTCGTCAAATAAAGAGACAATCACCTTCATGAACAATTATTTTGAAGATAAAAACATAGAGTACTTTTTGGACGGGTTTACAGAGATGGAAGCATCGCTGAGAGAAGGGTGTAGAGTTACAAGGAGACTATGCTGAAGAATAAAAAAAAATTCAGAAAAAATGTTTTGTATTTTTGTTAGGTCGGAAACTTTTCAGACCACCCTCGTATGTGTGCAAGCATAAGAAATAAAATTGTAAAAAATACAAATTATATCAATTTCTAAAAATAATACGAGGAAAAGTTGTTCGCGTGTGGTCAAAAATAACTTAAATATTTAAAAAAAAAAAATCTTATTTATTATGAGCTAAACATCGTAATATATCAATTTTTCCTTATCAAAAGATAATAGTTAAATTGCTGACTGCCATACTGGGGTTTATAATAAACAACAATGCTCTAGAAACCTTGGAGAAAACTTATCTCCAAATAGTATTAATTCAAATATTTAAATTTACAAAAAATGTCTATGTGATATACAATTGATCAAATAAATGTTATTTATCAATACTAATTAATAAATCCAATGGCCCCATATTTTATAGAAATTATTTAGAAATTTTTGTTTTTATTTGACTTTAGACGCAAAATATCACTACAATGTATATATATATTTTTTAGGGGGGCTGTAGCCTTGGACGGAAGAATAGAACCTGGTGATATGATTCTTCAAGTAAATGATATCAATTTTGAAGACATGTCCAATGATGAGGCTGTGAAAGTTCTGCGTGAAGTGGTCCAGAAACCAGGGTATTTTTTCAAGTTTTTTAGAATAATGGAAAAGAATTAATTTATATCTTTAAACAATATCAGAAAACATATTCAGTAAAGGCTATAGCATTAGAAGAATTATAAAAACATTATATACCATTCTTTTTTTTTTTTTTTTTTTTATAGGCCTATCAAATTAGTAGTGGCCAAGTGTTGGGATCCTAACCCTAAGGGATACTTCACTATCCCGAGGACTGAACCTGTGAGGCCAATAGACCCTGGAGCGTGGGTCGCTCACACGGCAGCCATCAGAGGTAATAGTAAGTGATAATTTTTGAACATTACAAATATTATTTATTGAATTATTTCCTGTTATTAAGTTGAAATATCTATTTTAAGATAGTACAATATTCAATAGTATCATGATTATGTTATTGGGTCAATGGTTCACAAAATATTATTAAAAACATAATTTTTTCACTACTCAAAAAGTATATATTTTATGATAAATTACATTCACATGAAGTGTAATTAAATTCTCATGTATATCGAAATAGAGCAATTATTACAAAAAATACAACTTTTTACTGTTTAGACACAACATTTAAAAAAAAAGAATTTGCTTGGATTCCCAGAGAAACCTGTAAGCTTTTTAATAATTTGAAAACCAAACTTCCTACAGAATCTATACTCCTCAAATATTATAAATTACCAAATGTTTGTTTGAAAGGTAATTAAATTGTCTAATACAAGCTCTGATACAACAACCGTTGTTCAACTGATCAAAAAATGAATATAACGTGTAATAAATAAATTTTCACCAAAAATAACTTGAAATACGGAATATTTGTATTGAACTTGTGCTCGAAGAGGTTATGAAAGTCATGTGAGTGGACATACCTGGTATTTGTTCTCGATATCAGAATTTATTCCCCAATTTAATCAACCTGCTTCCCCCCCTATTTTATTAATAAACCTTTTAATAAGCTTCTTAATTAGCTAAGATGTGTGATTAAGGTTGTCTACGTAGATTGCTGTCTTTCTCTGCTTTTTGAGCGCCAATCATATTATGACTTTGCTCATTACATTTTCTATTGACAGAAAAATCCAGAGAAACAGTAACAGTTGTCAGAGTTAGAGCTATGGTTTGACAAATGTTCGCTGATTATTAAATAAAACTTGCTTTTGTTGGAGTCACCATTCCTGTTTTCTCAGATAGTTTTCTCCTATTTTTCTTCTTAATTATTTTCAAGCATCCTGTCTTAAGTTTTCAGTAATTTGTTTTTGGAATACTGTTTAGTTATAAATGAATAAATCTATTTTATTCATATTATAGATGACCAATTTATCAACAAACACTTA
The DNA here is from genome assembly GCF_000696795.3 of Halyomorpha halys. Lineage (NCBI taxonomy): Eukaryota > Metazoa > Arthropoda > Insecta > Hemiptera > Pentatomidae > Halyomorpha > Halyomorpha halys. Next base: position 609,990 of record NW_027111148.1, on the reverse strand, counting down.
AAATCTATATGAAATTAGTCTGGCTCATGTATGAATAACTGTTACAAAGTTTGCCATTTCCATTTTTTCCACAAAATGAGTTAGACATTGTTTCTGTTAGGTGGTTTCATCCTCAGGCGATGCTTTGGTTAAAAAAAAAAATAAATGACTTGAAATATGCTTAAAATGTATTAAAACACATAGCTTCTTACCAATAAAACAGCACATACAAATTTTAGGTTTTAAAATGTAGGACCCCATATGTCCATATATATATAGGGTGGCAGTCAATAAAGGTACAAAATAATAGACAAAACTTATATATATA
>NW_027111148.1:589234-609633 GCF_000696795.3 Halyomorpha halys | reverse complement strand
AGGCGGTTTTTAACCAAATAATTATTTAAATGATAGAAGCCAAATTGATTCAGAATATATGAAAAAAAAAAAAAAAATATTATTTTGAGCACAAAATAAAATTTTTTTTTTACGTAGAGAGGAGGAGAAATGTAATATGCTCTTTTTGAGTAAATAGTATTTTGAGATGTATAACGGGTTTTTAATATGTTTTTATTTTATGTATCATTTTAATATTGTTCAATTATTTTGTTGAACCAAAAAGAAATATTATTTTGAGCACAAAATAAAATTTTTTTTTTTACCTAGAGGGGGTATATATTGTAATATGCTCTTTTTGAGTAAATAGTATTTTTTGATGTATAACGGGTTTTTAATATGTTTTTATTTTATGTATCATTTTAATATTGTTCAATTATTTTGTTGAACCAAAAAGCAAGCTAATCAATTTTCATTGTCTATAATAAATTCGTGATTCAAAACAAAACCAAGATGGCGGTACATATCCTTCAAAAAGTCAGTTGAATAGCTGCTATGTTGGGCAGATTCAAGTATCATAAAAACTATTTTATCTCTTCCTATCATAATTGAAAATAGAGTAAATTTAAGAAAAAATAGAAGTCAAGAAATAGTGCTATTCAGAAAGTAAATCATTTACAAAAATCTATAACTGTTGTGCAACAATCGATGTTTACATGGAACATCGAGACAAGTTTTGGTTTTTGGCATTCATTCGTTGTTTGGGCGCGATTGGGAAATGATGTTTCCAGGATGAGGAGGTCCTCATCAATTTCTGTCCAGCAAGGGTAGACATCTTGAAAAAGGAAGATAACCAAGAGTCACCCAAGAAGAATAAGGGACTCTTAGTTTAGATTGCCTAGTGAGAGGGCGTCCGTCAGCTGGAAGCGGGAAGGCTTGGATGGAAGCTATTGTAGTGAGAGACATGGCTTTTTGGAAGGACTGGAAACCATTTTTGACGGTAGGACATAACATTATAGAAAAGAAGATACCAAGAATAATCTAATGAAGATTGTGAAATTGGTTAGTTTTGTTATACCTAAATTTAAATACATGTGTAAAAGAGATATTAATTTAGTTAAGTGTTAATAGTAAAAGTGTCTGTTTCTGATTGCCTAGAAACCCGCCCTGAGATTAAGAGTCTCTTATATTATAAAATTTAAATAAAATTCTATTATCTATTTAATATTAAAGTTTTTTAATTTGTACCCAAGCTATCTTTTATATATGAATTAATTAAAACTAATAAAATTCTTTTTATTTTAAATAATTTTTTTTAATTATTACAATATATCAAATATATAATATACTGATTAATTTTCCATCTTGTTCTAACTCTTAGTTATATTATATACTTATTTCTACATTCTCTTTTAGGTGAAACTTACCCGTTGAGGCCTCCATCAATTTCAACATTAGATTCTAACAGTTCTTCTATCACCTCCTCTATACCTGACCTTGACCGGGCGATAGATGATCTACATCTCACCACCAACACTGATATGTTGACCATCGTTAGGGCTATGGCTCGGACAGATTCCGGGCTGGAAATTAGAGATAGGCTGTGGCTAAAAATAACTATACCTAATGCATTTATTGGTTTGTATACATTATTTTTGAAACTTAAGTACCATATATATTATGCTGAATTTTATGTGCTTTTAATTTGTTACTAGGTATCGATTATTCATTTTTTAAGTTGTTTAGTCGTATCTTTAATTAACTTCTTTTTCCCTATTATGAAACTATTCATAAATATGTTTCTTTTGTTTTGATTTTTTCTTTCCTTCCTTCAGTCAACCATATTTAAATCTAATACTATTGTATTTTTATTGTCCTAAAAGCAGGTAAGGAAAACCATTACAAAAATTATAAATGGAAAATAACATTTGAAACAAATATATAAATATTATTGATTGTAATTGTATGATGTAAATATTGTGATTATAAAATATAATTTAACTCAATTGAAACAAAAGAAATAAAATGGCATACATTATTTTCTTGTGAAACCCTTAGGTACCTATCTTATTTTGCATCTTTTGGGAACAAATTTATAGTAGACATATTTATTAAGATTAATTATAAATAAATTTGTATAGACAAATATATAATAAAACTGAATATTAGCAAACAATTTTGTTTCTAACAGGTGCTGATGTGGTTGAGTGGTTGGAGACACACGTTGAAGGCTTTACGGACAAGAGGGACGCTAGAAAATATGCCTCTCAAATGTTGAAAGCTGGATATATCAGGCACACTGTCAACAAAATCACCTTCTCTGAGCAGTGCTATTATGTTTTCGGCGACCTCCTTTCGTCAGGTAAATTATTCTCAAATAGTGTTTTCCTATAATTTCAATTATCGTATTAGGTTAGCCAGGAGTCTTAATTAATGCAATGTTAAACCTATTTTAAGTTAAGTTTTACCTAAAAATAACTCATGGTTTAAGATATTCATAAAATCATTGATTCGTATAGTAGTATTATCAGGAAACTGTTAAAATTCTTTGTGAATTTAATCATAATAATTGGTTATTTAACATTAACATAAGCATTAATTTTGACTTCATTATATTTATTTAGAGTATATTGTAATATTGTCGTAAGTTATTGTTACGTACTGTCAAAAGGGGTTGTTAGAATAGACCTATTGTTTCTGTGAGTGTTATCAAAATTAATAATAAAAATTTAATTTATTAAGAAAAGATATCTTTTGTTGAATTCAATGGAATACAACACAATATATTTTATCAATTTTTATAATATAATCAATTGAATAAAAACTGTTCTATATAAATTCCAATGAGTATTTTCCTAAGCAACCATTAATTTTGGAAATAAAACCCTTCCGAGTGACTAAGTTTCAATGTGATTCATTTTTTATTAACTTTCACACTACTGCTATTGTAATTTTATATGTTTCTAATTTTGTTAGTTTATTTGCGTAATATTATTTGTATGAGTTGTAGTAATGATTAAAATATTTATTGGTTTTCATTCAATTACAGAGTTAGGTAACCTTAAGCTGGATGACGGTGGTGTGATAGGGGAAGTAGACACTGTTGGACCTTTACCGCCACCATTACAACCACCATCTTGGCCCCACCCATACGCAACCACCTACCTTCCCTATGGACCTCTCTCCTACCATCAGGCGTACACCAATGATGCTTCCCTCTACGGATATGTCCCACCTCCACCACCTCCCCGAGAGGAGAGTGTTCATAGTGCTTCAGGTATCATTTTTAATATATCCAATGGATTTTATATATTGTTTCAACATATGTTGTTTATTAAGAAGGACTATTATGCTATTGAAAATTTTTAGTTTTATATGAGATGAAATTTTACTATTTTCAACTTGAATTATGGAATTTTTCATTAAATAGAACTATTTTAAAACATCATAAACCAAGTTAGAAATTATCTTTAACTAAAAGATTTATCATGTTTTTCTATATCCTATATGGACATACAGGGTTCTGCTGATCTCTTCATAGCATCCAAAGAATACAGTGCTTTGAGTCAAAAGTATTGTATAAAATAGTTGTGGCAGCAGTGGGGGTTCAAAAATAAACTTGCCAAGACTGCCGGCCAGTATTAAATAAATGAAATAAAGTAGCAATAAATATGCTTTTATTTAGGGGATAGTTGTTAACAAAAAGTTCTAAGTAGCAGCATGAAAACCAAAACAAAGGATGCATCTTTAGGTTATAGAAAAATTAATTAAAGAAATTTAAAAAAAATAAAAACTTAAAATAACATATTTCTTACAGATATTATTTATAAGGAAATTTTAGTGCAAATAAAAAAATTAAATATCCTTAAATTAACAAAAAAAAAAGAGTTTATGTTTTGGAGTCGTAGACTCACAATCTCTTTCAGCTTCTCGTCTTTAATGAATAATTACTATACTAAAGTGTGCCACTGTGAGCTGAGCCAACTAAAGTCACTGGGGGCTTACTTAAAACTTAGACTGTGTTTAACAGTGGGGGGGGGGGGCCCTAGCACATATATACAAGGACTTGGTCCCGAGAACTATTAATTCCTATGCTGTATTAAATACAGTTTAAAATAAATACATACATAATTATATACAAGTATATATGACTATATATATGCATGTTTATTACAAATAAAAAGTATATATATTATTTTTCTTTACATTTAAAATTTTTTGAGGTTAATGACTTCCATTTTTGAATGAATTATTTATTAATTATTCTTGACATTGTACAACGTTTCTGGACCACTGTCCCATATTCATGCATTTAAAACCTCATGATTTCTTATGGGAAATCATGAGGTTTTATGTGGATGAATATGGGACAGTGGTCCCGAAATGTTGTACAATGTCAAGAATAATTAATAAATAATTCATTCAAAAATGGAAGTCATTAACTTCAAAAAGTTTTAAATGAATTGACTCACCAGACTTCCTAGAGAGATAATCCAGATTATTTTTCTTTAGTAGAAGAATGGTGGCTACAACAATAGTAGATGTATTGTTGAAGTGAGTTACCTTGCTCTCATTGCTTGATTACTTAAAAAACATTGTTCTGTTGATATTTAAAGTTTTTGGTTGCTGATTGTGGCACACCAGTAGTAGTGACAGGCATGAAAGAGTTGAAAGTGAATGGGGAAAAGTATACCTTCCAGTTGGTGGTCTCAAAGTTCTGTTGAAAAATTATTGTGTTTTCCGGTATTTTTCTTTCTTCCTCTGTTATTACCCCAGCCAGCATTTTTCTTTTTCCGGCAGAGTACACTGTGGCTAAAGAGGATATGCCGTCCCTTCTCTGGTCAAAGCAGGCCAGTTGCCTTTGCGAATCTAGATATAGTATAGGGATCAACCGTCTCACAAAGTTTAGGGTCTAAGATGTGATCCTTCCCAAAGATAAGGAATCGTATCTTTGCTAATGCATCACATCTACAAATGATGTCGTAGGCAGTCTCATCATCCTTTCAGTAGAACCTGCAGATTGGGAACTCTATCAGTCTCAATTTATAGAGGTGCTTATTTAACTGTCCCGTGTATAGACCTGTCATCCATCTTAAGGTGCTCCTGTCCTTATTAAGAAGTGTGTTACTTCTATTTGGGCAGGATCTCTTTAGGAACAACTTTGACTGCTCTAGTCCTTTGGGGTTCCTCCAAAATAGCCCAAGCCTTGCCCTCAGTAATGATTTTAAAATGCCTTTTTGCATGGCTGACACTAACCCCACATATTGGGTTAGGTGTAAAGGGAGCGGTCCCAGATGCTCTCCAAGGAAGGTAGTCTGCTCACACATTACCTTAAATGCCTTTGTGACCAGCCACCCATTCTACCTGCACCACTGGTCAGCATTACACAAATTTTTGTTGCTTGATTGATATTTCTCTTAGTATAAAGATAAGTGTGGTATCCCAAGTTATTTAAAGTTTATCTGTTATTATGAAGAAATTGTCATTTTTAATTATTAATCTCTATTTTAGATGCAATATCTGAAAAAGTGATTGAGAATAACTTAGCACCAGAAAGAGCGGATAGAGATACTTTAATCCATTAAATCTGTCCTCATTTGTGGTCCTAAGTCTCCCGTTGTTTTTGTTTATAGTCTAATTGTTTTTAATTTTCAGTGACCAGTAATTCAATAGTAATTTATATGATTTGAAAATAATTTTAATTCAATTGAAAAAAAAATTATTCTTAATTTTGGTCTAAATTGTACTAAATACAAAATTCTGTTTTGATATATTTTTTATTATTTGGCTATACTTTTATTTTCATAGAAAATGTATATAAAGTTTGAAAAAACAAATAGTCATTTTCAAACAAAAATCATATTTTAATTTTATTCTTATATGTTTTTAGTGATGACATCCTTAAAGTCTGTTTATTTTTTTATCATTTTGCTATCTAAGCTTATCTTTTTGATTGGGTTTATTTTTTTCTTAATAAAAAGTATTTTATCTTAAATTTACATTTTTCTTCTCTATAATCTTATTTGTTGAAATTAAGGGATAAAATAAATATATGGAATTTATTTGTAAATAAAGTTATGAGCATCTAGTATTCATGAGAAGATATCTCCTGTACCATTTCGAAAATGTCCTGTAGATTCTATTGGTTTTTGAATCTACTAATAAAAATGGTCTTTATCGCATATAATATTCTTTCAGGATATGATGGTATGGTGGATGGCATGTGTTGCTTTAGCCTAACTATTTAATGATATAAACAGGTGGTAGCAGTAATGGTAGTGAAGAATCGCGGATGAAGAAGAATGGAGGAGGTAGTGAAAGAGGTGTTAGATCCAATTCAAGGTCGAGCGGATCTTCTGCTGCCACGGCAACTCCACCACAAGACGGGGATCTGTCAGCATCTCGCCAGTCGTTCAGGATAGCTATGGGCAACCCTTGTGAGTTATTTGTCGACGTCATGTAGATCCTTGATTCTTATGTCAATGTTATTTCTTTTATTTATCAACTTTAGGTCCATTTTAATTCATTAATTAACCATTTTGTCAAAGTATGTAAAATATTTGTCAGATCTTGAACCGTTACTTTAGGACATCTAATTTTCCCATTGAGGTATGTATATGTATTTTTTCCTACCTGAATCTTTGTAGTTGTGGTGCTTTATTAAATTTTCTGTAAAACTAACTTAAACCTATGCCCTCATCTTCTGATTATAATTAGACATAAAAATTTTAAACTTTTAATGCCATAATTTTTCCTTTATTAAATGAAGAAGAGTATGATATTTATTAGCACTAATAAATTACTGATAATATAGTTGAATGTCACCTTAGTATTTGATATAATCGGTGCTGTTTGTAAAAATACTTTTTGAAATAAATTCTAACAGTATTTTTATCCCCATATTAAATAATATCTATTCGAATATTAGTGAAGGTTTAACTTGCATTATTTTTCAGTGAGTAAACACTAATTGCTTTCTTTGCATAATCCATTTAAAATATTTCTATCAGGTTCGCCACCTCCAAATCAAGACCATGACCACCGTGGTACCACTTGTGGTTTCTGCTTGTGATAGCTCCACCTATTTTGTTACAAACCTTGTCGATCATTGACATCGAAGGCAAGTTAAATAGATGAAGGCCTGGCTTATTCTAGAATAGTTTTACTTTAGTACTCGCTATCATCAACCTCATCAACATCTATTTTCATTATCATTTACAGACAGCTTTCGAAATTTGGCCTGTCGTATGTATTTATAAATTCCTGCTATGTGTGCAAGTAGTCTGTTAAACTGTAATAAAGTTTTTTTAAATCTTCTACCTTTTTTTTTTCTTTTTGGTAACATTGGAAAAAAATGTATGAGTCTTAATAAATGCTTGTGAAGTGAATTGTTTAATTAAGTCGGGATCTGTCTGTATTTATATTTCAAGTAGATTGATAGTGATATCACTTTACACATCCCCTCATAAGCGTTTTAATGTATGTTAAACACTTATATCTTGCATCTGTTGTGATTCTAGCATATCGTTTTCAAAATATTCTGTTTTATTTCTTTCCCTTCACTTACTTTAGTTATCAATTTTTCTTAAAGTGGGCTAGTTTGAAGATTATCACTTTCCTCATTTTTAGCAGGTTTCTTTCTGTTCATTTTTTTCTTTTCAGAAGAATATTAACTTACTTTAGGTTAGTTGGCCTTACAAACAGGGAATGAGTATTCAGCTCTGTCTGCTGCTGCTGCCTTCCTGCTACAGTCTGACAGAATCCTCAAGTCAGTTTATCTACTACTATCTTATTCTGGGTCAACTAATCCTGGTTCGTGCCAAACCTATCCTCAAGTACACTCCTTGCAATTTCTCCTTCCTCTATTCAAATCACATGCCCTGCGTTATCTAACGTTACGAGATTTATATATTTCAATTTCGGAGGAAGGGGTATAATGGGTGGAGGGGTGTAGGAAGCTGTCAGGAAAAGTTAAGTAAAAATGGTGAGATTTATGATCAATCCACCAGTGGAGTAGGTAGGCAAACGGTGGTTGTCCTCTGTTCCAATTTAAATTAAAATGACATACATTCCTATTAAGCTTAACATAAACCTAAGCCCCAAGGGCGTGACCAAGCTTCTTTTTTTAGACCCCCTTTCTAATCATTTCTTACATGTGGGGAGGGTTATCTACTGGTTACCACCATATTCTAAACATAGTTGAGGGGCCAAGTTTTCCATGGGACCACCGCAGAAATAAAAGTTGACCCCCAGGCTAGATTTGGACCAGTGCCATTGCCTTTATGAGCCAGTCAAAGTTGATGCCTTAACTTGCTCGACTACGAACAGCCCAGGGCGTGACTAACCCCACCCCTCTCTTTTTGGCTTTGAAGGAAAGTAGGTTTATGGTACCTCTCTCCTGTCAAAAAATTTAGATTATATAATTCATGCTTATAAAGCTTCTAAACTTCTCCTTGTTTCACATCGTCTCAATATTTTCTGTTCAAATTTCAACAGATCATTTTTACGAGACTTTGTTATAGTTCATGCTTTTGATCATCTCAAAATCTTGACTATGTATTTCTTGACAGATATAGCAACCATGTTTTAACTACTGAACAGTAAGAATTAGTTTTTTAGGAATTGAAGCCTTACAACCAAGAATTTTTCTATGAATATGAATATTTCAAATCCGTGATTTGAAGAGAGAGGGTATTCATTTCTGTTCAGTGAAATGTTAATTGATTAGTTTAATTGTTTCCTTTAAAAGAGATGCAACATATCTGAAAAGTAAACTTTTAGTTACTTTTACTATCATTTTATCATTTTGAAAAAGGTGATATGAACATTAGCATAGGTAAAGAATTGAACATATGTCACATTAAATCATGATCAATTTGGAAAAATTAGGCCTAGATTCAAAATTTCGTAAAAAAAAAAAAAAAAAAAAGTACATAAATAAAAATATTGTGGTCATTTGGTTTAAAACGAAACTGATGAGATATTTCTTAAATGAATCATAAGAAGCCTTAAAATTCCCCTACCTGGTGTCAATCTGCTTGCTAAAGTCCTTGAGATATATTCCCCCTAATGGTCAATTTAAGAAGGCGGATTAGCTTCCAAGGTTTGCCAAAATCTTGCAGTGTTTTGTGTATTTTTGTCATTCACAAGCCAGTTTTGCACAGTTAGATTGTGAAAGGTCTACCCCTCCATATTTAAAATAGCTTTACTGATTATTCATACCTAGACCCTTATGGTTCTACAACCTATGGATTGCCTAAGCTTTACTCATTCATACCTAGACCCTTATGGTTCTACAACCTATGGATTGCCTAAAGAACTCTTCCAACTGAGAGGGGGTTCAGTCTCCTTTTCTACTTAGTAGTTTTTATTTTGATTTTTCTGCCTGGTATCTTCCCCAGTGCCACTGGTTTAGCAACCCTTCAAATAAATTCTTCTTCCAGAATTTCCTCTTAATTTTTGAGTCACAAACCATCCTCATTTTTACAGGGAATATAAATCGGTTGGTTCATGATTTACTCTGCTATTGCAGAGCCTGTTCTTTATACTTTCATAGTGACTTGATTTCTTTTAACTTTTTCCTTTTCTAGGCTTTCTTCTTAATAGTAAGCAACAGATTATTATTTTCTTCCCATGTTTGCCTTGCTGTTCTTCTCAGGTATTTCTCAGTTACTTATCCAGAATCCATTCCTCTTCTAGTTTTAACATGATTGACCATTACTCTCATAATGTTGTACACATAGTGATCGAACAGTCCATTGTATGTTTGATGAGTTTATAAGTCCTTTGACTTGTTCTTATTGAGTTTTGTACAAGCTTCTCACCTTGCTATGTGACTATTGGAGATCATTGCTTGTATTTTAGCAAGTGCTATATGGATGCATATTGGTTCGACGTGGTTCAAAAGGGGTTCTGGTGCTGATGAGGTTGAATTTATGGCATTATAATGTTTGCCCTAAACCAATTTAACTTCTATAGAAATGCAGTGTTTATCTACTGTTGTTCCAGGTGTCAAACACAATATCGGATAATGCCCACTTCTATTCCTTACTGATGCCTGTTATGGCATTCCCTACCAAATTAAAAAAAAAAGTAATATTACCTTGTGACCACAGCAGCCTGCAGTCCACGCTGAATGATGACGCCATGGAGGCATTTGCTTTTGTTTAATCTGCTGAGCATCCTCAGGCTCCTGAAGGGTGTAGGCATGTCCACTAACCCACCTATAGGGAAAATTGAACCCACCACAAAAAAACATTTCTAAATAAATAATGTTGAACATTTTGAAAAATGCATTCCTTTTGTGAAGCTTTTGTTGTGATGTCCATAAGCAATGTTACATGCTAAGAGCTCATGTTGAGAATTGGCTGTAGGCAATGTCCTGTTATTTTTAAGTTAAATATTACTTGTTTTAATTAGGTACTGAAAGAAGAGTTTTTTAAGTTTCCTATTTCTTTTTTTTTTTTTAGATGCGGCTTATTGTTGATGGATTCTTTTTGTGATATCAATTATTGTTTAAAAGTTTAATTTTAGTTTACCAGTAGTTTCTTTTTACACATGTGAATAGACTTATGTTAAAAAAAAGAATATTCAAATTAAATAATTATTAATCATTTAATGTTCAACTAGTGTTAGGAAGTGCTATGAATTTTATAAATTTATCCTATGAAATCATTTTTGTTTCCTGCATGTTACTTTCATTCAATGTTTTACATACTTTAGGTAACATATTTTATTAGTTAAATACTTTAAGTTTATTACAAATGTGCTTTCATTTATGCTACCATTAATTTATGATTATTGCTTTTAGATAATTCTCATTATATGAAGATTCATTCTGTCCATATAAGATGAGATCAAATCTCATTATTTTAAATATTAATTGAATGAGGATGGTGAAAAGTTTTGATCGTGATTAGAACTTACTCTTCTGATATTGTGAATTATCACTTAATGTATCATGCTTCTTTTGTTTACCACCTTCTCTCAGAGAACTAGTCAAGTCATCAGGAGAATTTTATTGAAGGTCTTTTTCTGATGTTGCCTATTTCTCAGAGTGATCTATCTATCTGTGTGACACTACAGCCTGGATAGGTCTTAACCTCTTCAATGAGCCACCGCTATTCACCTCTGTCTAATGCTACCGCCTTCTTGTTCCTGATTCCTAAGAGGCTGCTTCTTGTATTCCATCACCCTCTCAAATTGGTCTTAACTTCATTGATGATGCATTTACTCTCTTCTGGTTATAGTTGTTATTCGTTGGGGCTTTAGGGTGTAAAACCCATTGGTCATCATTGCCCATCGGTTGTTATTGTCTTCATAGCTATGAAATTCACTCATAGGTCTGTAGGCTTCTTCTTTTCCTATTTTGGAATCACCATCACCCAGCAAAATTTGATTTTTGCTTCTAGGACAGGCATCAAAAACTCTTTCCAACTCATGACGAAAACCATAATTTTCCTCTTCACTTGAAGTATCTGTTGTTGGATGGGAACTGATGAGCCTAAAATTATTAAATGTCCTTTCAATGTGCAGAGTGCTCAGTCGATCAGTAATAGGGCTGTATCTGGTAACTTATTCTGTCAGCCATTCTCGAACAATGAAGCCGATCTCAAAGGTGTGGTTTCTATGGTGGCACCTGTAATGATCAGTGATACTTCTTTTCTATAAGCCTTTGACCAGTGCAATGGATCCTGTATTGTAAGTCCAGTTTATATTTATTCAGTTCTGTAAGGACTTGAAGCCCTGCAATATAATGACAAGTTATTCCAAATCCTCTAGGCATTGTCCAGGTCTATTACCATTTAGTGTACTGGCATTATCTTGTTGAGATCGCATGTTAGTTTATGGAAAGTAGGTTATCAGCCCATTACTCCTGGAAGGGAGACTTCAGAGAAAGCAGTAAATGCAATCTTTTATTAAAATTAGTTGGTGATTGCTTATAGTTTGAGAAATGCCCAGATCCCATTATATAGTCAGTTCGGGAGAAAAACAAAAATTCAGATGCTTTCAAAATCAATTAAATTTAGAGGATGTTGGGAATTTAACTGGTCTTTTCGGATCTACCAGAGAACCAGGATACGTTTTGTAGTTGTTTCTTCCAGGTTACTGCACTTATCTTATTGATTTTCACGCATTGTTTATGTGTATCAATCATCTGGTTTGCCAGTTACTTTTGTAGGAAAATGCACTTTTATTACTATTAAAATCTGAAATAGCCAGTGTTTCCCCTGGAGTTTTAAAATAAAAATACATCATTGCTTAAGATGTAACATGACTGATACATGCTGTTGTATTAATATTTTTAAATGCTATGGATATCGAACTCTTGTTTCAAATCGTGAGATGTAGAGAGCTTAAGACAACTCAATTTCATTAAAAACATGACATTACGGACTTTTAAATATGCATTTTTACAGCAATAAAGAATGTTATGTTGCATTTTAAGAGACAAAAAATTTATAATTCTTCAAAATGTTTTCTGGTTTTCATTTTCGAAACTTTTCACCTATATTATGTGAATGTTAATTTAGTTTCAGTTATATTACATCATTTTAATCTAGATTATCAATTGATTTAATGATGCTTTTTATTATGATTAACAGAGCGTTATTAGTTAAATAATAATAAATGCTGTTAACCTAATTAATATATTATCTATAAATGTCTTATTTGTATTTTAATAAGATATTTCATACAACATTTTATATTTGTTTATTAAATATTTTAGCTGACTTTTTTTTTTTTTGTTTAATATATAAACTTTTATTTTGTTGATTTGTTATTGAAGGACTAGGACCTTTATTTTTGTTATTATTTTAACTAATATTTATATTTAGTTTTATTGTTCCAGTGTAATTTGATAGATCAAATATGCTTAAGTTAGGCTGTGTCTTTTATTTTCTTAAATTTGTTTTTTTTTCTTTTCATTTTACTTTTTGTATCAAATTGTTTGATGATTTTGGCCATACTTTAAAACTCTCACCTGATCTGATGTTCTAATATAAAACTGGGTTTGTTTAGGAATATGTGGAGAAGAGGAATGAGTCGCCTCTCGCAAGAAAACAAGACACGGCTTAACTTATTTAACCGTTTATAGGTTGAATTACTATACAAAAATTTTAAAAAATAGCTGGAAAGCTATGTTGTTGAATGGTAACAAGAGAAAGCTTTTGCCGAGGAAGTATACTTGAAAAATTTAATTGTATATATATTTTTTAATGTTTTATATATAGAAATGAAGAAGAAGAAGAAGAGCTTAAAATAATATTTTGAATTAATTAAAACCTAGGTTTCGAATAGCTAACAGATTCTAGAAGACCAAGTATTTTTTGCGATATAGAACAATATGTTTTTTAAAATAATTCTTTTCTCATGTTTTAATTAGTTCTCAATATTGTTCTTTCACGTGTATATATATTTTATTGTCAACTGTTGTATAATTTCTACCAATTTTTATATCGAAAAATGTAAAGATTATATAAAGATATAATAAGAAATATTTTATTAATCTTATTTGACTGTTTTTATTTTGGGTTGCTGATCGTGACTCAAATATGTATACATGGCTAAGCATGAAATATATTATTATCTGACAGAAAAAAAAAGAAAAAAATCCAGTATCGGTATTAAACACAATTTTTTCTTATAAGACTGATATCAAAATGAACAACCACTTCTCACTATTACAAATCTGGATTTATGAATAATCTTTTTTGTCTTTCATTTTTGTACTTTTCTAAAATAACTGTTAAGATGTGTAATGCCCAATACGAAAAGTAGCCAATCTGCTTTTATTTTAATATTGGAAAAACTATTTTATTTTTTCTGCTTAATTTAATTTTTGCTAAGGCTTCTTCCTGACTTTTGTTAACACGTGCCTGTTATTGCTATTTTTAGTATTGTTTGTCATCAATAAAATATTTTTTAAAATTATAATTACATTTTAGTCCATTAGTGTGCAATATGTTGATCTGATGTATACTATGTTCAGTGATTATTGTATTTCATATAGCTTTGTTAAATGTTTAATTGTTATTTGTTATTTTAGAGAAAAAAAAAAACCTTTATCTGGTATAAGTGTCATATTGGGCAGCTTGTTTGTTTTTTCTGTCTTGATATGTTTGCTGTAATGTGTGGTAGTTGATAGTTCCTTATCTTCAATCATTTGTACCATGTATTTTACCATAAATGAGAGAAACTTAACAGAATTATATAAATTGTACATTGTTTCATCTGTGAGCCATGTGTAAATAAACCGTAAAGAGATTACATATCCTAATGGCTTTTTTAATTTAATTTTATTGATCATTAATTCATTTTTCTAGATATCGATTTTTTTAACCTACTCTATTTGGTTTCATATTAGCAGTTTATCACTCATGATTTGATACCTCAAGTCAGAAAAATCAACAGGTGAATAAAGATGAATTTTATTTTTTCTGACTTTTTAGAATTCTTTCAAGATGTCTCTTGAATAATGAGTTGATCTTTTTCTGTTTTAATGGCATTGACTTAAGGTGGCTCAAGTCCTGGTCCAATTATAGAGGTGAGTTACTCTGTATATCAGAAGGCCTCGACAATGCATGTTCATGGGGTAGGTAGCTGGTAGGAGATGAATGGACAGGATAAGTTTTAAAGGTACTAGGGAGTATTTAAGGGGTTAAATCCTGCCATGATGAAAACTTCACTCAAGGGAATGGTAGGTCCTGGCAGAAAGGAAACTCCACCCTGTAAGGTTCTCGCTTATGGTCATAAAGGGAATGATGGCAAGTCCTACAGGAACTAGGTGTTGATCCGTGTAGGAAGAAAACAAATTATACAGGAACTAACTATTCTGGTATCAGTACATTCTTTTGTTGTGTATATTTATTGAAATAATATATTTACAATTATAATAATATTGAACCTGGTTAATAAAGTCAGAATATAAACATATTTACAATTAAATTAACAAATTAATGTAATTAAATCATTCGGAGCATCATGAGTGGCTCTATGTGAGGGCAGTGGTAAAGGTGGTAGTTATTTCATTCGCTCATAGGTAGCATCACCACAGAATAATAATTATTGATCATTTCATAATACTCTCAAAACTGTAGTCGAACTTCAGACACATGATAGATAGCAAAAAACCTCTTATTCAGAGAACTAAAACTATTCCTTGGCTTCTCACTGTTATATATGGGCCATTCTCCCAATTTGATGCTATTTAGCTTGCAACATTTTTTGAAAATTAAAGTCAATTGATTTGATTTTTCTACTTTTATTACCTTATGGGGATGATCCTTGATAATATTGTGAAGCAAACACACCTTAATATTATAGTTTTTGAGATATTGATTTTTATTGACAGTTTTATTCTAAGTACAAATGACTAAGGAACAGTAAAACAAAATATATTGCCTAATTAAAGTATTAATTCTAATTATTTAGTAGTTATAAGTCTTAACTTTTTAATCACGATTTTCAAAATAATATTTAGTTTGAAACTTAACGAAAAACTTATTCTGCTTCAAAATACTTAAAGCATTCTCACTTTTTCACTATTATCACTTATATTATGGTACTAAAACCCAACATAAAACATAGTATCCAATGTTATGTACAAATATTATTTTGAACATCCAATATAATAAAACATCTAAGAGATTTTAAAACTTTTTTTTCATATGGGTGAACTGACTTAATTGGAAAAAACACTCTCATGGCTTCAATAAATAAATAGAAAAAATACCAAACTTGCAAGTGGACACTAGTTACATAAACTGCCATTTCACTTCATTTGCATGGGAGATAAAAATGCCATTCTCCTCTTTTTTATGATAAATTCAGGACCTGAGAGAAGATTGGTAATACCTTTTGTTTTATTTCACTAACAGTGTCCTGAACTACCAATCTAACTTGTCAAAGCTAAGGAGTCCCCTGGGGGGGGGGGGGGGGGGGGGAGGGAGTGAAATATTTGTTTATCCATTACCATCCTAGTCACTACCTTTCCTCCTTAGGATTTCATTGAGGCTAGGGAGAGACTTATCAACCATTTTTCATCTTAGCAATCGAGAGAAGTTTCATAAAAAAAACACAAATAAGCATGCACGTAAAGAGGCCCTGAAATACTAAAAAACAAGGTAATACACAAAATTTAAGTCTTATCGGTATTGACTTTTTGAGCATTAGGGAGTGACCAACATTAAAAAGAATCACACATTATCCATTCTCATTCTCTTCCAGGAAACCAAGTGAAGAGAAGAAGAAGGGAACAATGCAGACCACTTATTCTATTCTCTGCTCCCTTCTATTGGGTTATGATTACTTTTTTGCCCTGAAAATTTCCTTTGTGAGGGTACATTGAAAGGCATTTTATGCATGGGCTAAAGAGTGACAGATAAAAAGTGTTAAAGTAATCAACGTTCTCCATCTGAAATTCAAATTATATGTTATCTTATAACTTGTTCGAGACTGGTTTTAATATTTTAATAAAATAAATTTTATCCAATCAAGTCTTAACACTCTTTATTAATACTTTAATTGCCCAACGTTTTGGCCATTCTCAGAGACAATCTTAGCTATCAAAATTCACAGTCCCACATCCAACTATTAAAAATTTTTGCTGACTATTCTGCACAGGTCTAATAAACTTAGTTAAATTAACCTATGAACGTCACTATTTCTTTTAAGTTGTTATTAATCTAAATACTGATATCATTCAGTTATCAACAATATTATTTAAGCTTCCTTACAAATTTGTAAGTTAGGATTGTCCTTTGTCAGATCAGAAGAAATCTGAAATATTCATTGAACATCTTCCAACCTCACACAGATCTAACTGACACAAAATGAAGCTAATGTGCAGAAAGTTTTAGAATCTCCTCTTCCACCTAACTGAAGTTTTCAGTTTACAGATCATGAAAATGCCTAAAAAGAAGGCTCATGGTTACAACCCTATCACTGCTGAGGTACTTTGGAAAATCCCCAGAAAAGCATTGGTATTCCTCACAACCCTATTCAACGATATCTTACGGATAACTAAATTCCCTATACAATGGAAATACTCCACGATTTTAATGATACATAAACCTAACATAGACCTGATTCCTACAGACCTATTAGTCTTCTTCAAGTCTGCTCCAAAATTTTTGTAAAATTATTACATGAATGTATTCTTAACACACTAACTGACCATAACATATTACCCGACTACCAATTTGGATTTTGCTTATTACATTCTACAACATAACAACTACACAGGGACACGGACTTTATCTCCTCTGCTCTTGAAATAAAACAATACGTTTCTGAAGCATTTTTGGATTTGACTTGGGAATTTGTTAGGGCAAATTCTCTCAAGCACTTACTATTTAGTTCTACTATCATTTCTTCATGAACACTTCTTTTCTGTCCAATAAAGCTCAGCAAACTCATCAATGAAACCAATATTTGCAAAAATTCCCTCAAGGGTTTATCCTGGCCCCACTTCTGTACCTATTATTCACAGAAGACAGCATACTAGCTGCAACATATGCCAATGACACAGCTATCATCACGAGAAACGCAGGCCCTTTACCGGCCACACTGACACTACAACATAATCTAAACGACATACAGACCTGGTGCACAAAATGGAACATTAAGATTAACCATGACAAGTCACATTTACTCTATGACACAAAACATGCCCTTCAGTTTACATAGACAATCACCCTATACCACAAACAAACACAATAACTTATTTAGGACTTACCTATGATAGAAGATTGTCATGGGGCCCACACGTCAAGACAAAACGTAAAACACTAAATTTCCGACCGAGACAATTGTATTCCATACTACACAGACATTCTAAATTAGCCCTCAGACAGAAACTTAATGTATACAGTTACTAAAGCTCATATGAACTTACCCCTGTCAAATTTATGGACCCGCTAAAAACTTTTCAATCTCAATTTTTAAGACAGGCAATGAACTTACCACTCTACCTTTCAAATGAGACCATTCACACCAACCTACACATTCTGACTAACGAACTACATTCATATGACTTACAGTTTCACATACATTTCAATAAATTTGTATGACAGATGGCAACAAATGACATCTCTAACATAACTCGGCTTAGGCTAAAGAGGAGTAAAATGGGAGACCTGGTGTAAACAAATAATTTACTTGAACATCAGGAGGATACACCACTGGGTGTTGCCTACCCATGCTATGCCTACAGCTCATTTGATGATGGTAATACATTTACAGATGTAAATAAAATATTGTTAAGATAAAAAAAAATAATAATTGTCCTTGAGGAGGAAGGCCAGGTGTGCCGAAAAGTTGTGCATTTAAAGTAGTATTAAGGAGTGTTGAGTCTTAATTGAATACAATTTATTTTATTAAAATATAGTATAAAATTATGTTTTATACTAATGTTAAAAAGATTGCAGGCTTTTTTTAATGTTTACTAACTAAGAAACTGCTACCATTAACTTTTGAAGTTTCAAGCCTCAGCTTTGTGACAGGTCTAAGGAGTGACTAAATGGATGTCATATATTTTATAATTATAATAATAAATGATTGGAACCTCAAAATGAGAAGGAAATGTTTGACTAAAGGAGGATAATAATATAAAAATGCTGGCTTCAAGGATGATAACAACAGACAAATAAAATCATTCACATTCAGATGGTCGATCGTTCTTAAAAAAACTGTGTAACTGAAGAAATAGTACCAAAATTGGAGAATGAGCCATATATTACATGCCAAGTATACCTCACTATATATCTTAAACAAACTTGGTAATTACTTCACTGTAGGTATAAATATATTACAATAATATTGACCATTTATTAGATTATATTCTTTTAAAAAATTGAATATTAAATGTAATTTAAGTGAGTTATGTTAATGAAGGGATTGACATTAGTCTCCCCTTCTCTTAACAATTATCTTGAATGCTATTCAATTATTTTTATGTGTAAATTTTTTTTTTTTAGATATAAGTAAAAAAAATCTCATTTTTTAATTTATTTAAATAACTGTAGAAATAATGTTTTTGCTTGTTTTAAGTTCCTTTTCATTGAAGATTTTTTATCCTTTATGTAGGGAAAAGGTGTTTGGCAAAGCTGTTCTAGTTTCTCTTCTCCTCGCCTTATCCTGTATTCTTCCATACCTTCAATTGTACTGCTATCTTCTGTTGAAGGATTCATTTCCTGTTCCTTAGTGATATCACTTCTATAACTATTTTCGATATGATTTTGTATTATCTCTGAAACGTGATGAAGTGTGTTTGTTTTAGTCATTTCATCATTCATTATATCTTTTTGTTTCACACTATTTAGGATACATAACATATCTTGATATTGTTCATAATGTGATTTATTTTGATCTTTGATTTCATTTTTTAAATAATATTTATTATCTTTAGCTCTTTGTGGAGCTTCTGCAATATTGGATTCACTATTGTCATAATTTGGTTTTTTGTCTTTCAACAAATCTTGAATATCTGATTGCATCGATTTTTCAGAAAATGAATTTTTATCTCTTTCATTAAACGCTTCATCCTTATCACTTAGAAACAATTCTTCAAATAACTTATTCACTTTGGTCTCATCAATTTCAGTTTCTTGAAATGCTGGATGGAAAAATTCATTTTCATCGCTTGAGTATTGGTCAAGCTGTTCTCTTGATAACATTTTATCAAGTTTGTATTCATTAATATCATGTTGATCTGTAGTTTTAATGGTATCCTCTTCGTTATTATGAAGTTCATGAATGTTGAAACATGTTTTACTATTTGTTTTAACAATATTTTTATTTTCACTTATAGATAAAGGGTGATTTGATATTTCCTCATCATCATTTAGTGCATATCTACAGCATTTGTCAATTTCTTTACTTGGTCCTTCGTCTTGAGTTGTGTGATTTATACCACATTCCTCGCCACTGGTTGTAATATCACATGAAGGCAGTGTAAATATCAATCTTTGTTTTTTGTTTTTACTCGAAGAACCTTCACATTTAAGCTCCGAATACCATAAGTCTTCATATAGGTCTTCTGTTCCAGACAATGATAATGAAGAATCCTAAGAAATAACGATAATTTTTAGTATCAAGAATCAGGGCTGAAGTTGTTAATGGTGCTCAAGTAAAACTCTTTTATATATAAGAAGATGGTCAGGGTTGCGGTCAAAAGAGAAACAAACATAGTTTACTACTATACATACAGTTTCTCTTTTGACCGCAATCCTGATCATCTTCTTATATATAAATTTTTATGATCAACTATATATACATGTAAAACTCTTTTACTTGAGCGTCATTAACAAACCATGGCAAATTTTGATTAATTGGAATTAATCTAAGCAGAAACAAAACCTACTCTTAGGTAAGTAGAATTTACTACTTAAATGTAAGTGGAGTATGTCAAGCCCTTAGTATATTTTGGGATTTTATCC
>NW_027111148.1:546767-589184 GCF_000696795.3 Halyomorpha halys | reverse complement strand
TATGGTATCTAAAAGCTCTAGTGCTCTTGTGTCCAATATTTTCCCACACCTAAGTGGTAATTTAAAATTAAATTTCTACTGCTACAGCCTATCAAGGGCCAGAGGTGCAGTACTTTGTAAGGAAGTGTGTTAATTGACCAAAGGTTGTGCAAGATGATATGGTCTGAATCTTGCTTGACTGGCAGATTTTTACCCAATTAAAGGTACTCACTTTATGAGACTGGGTGGACCCTGGAGGGCTAACTTACGGCTACAGTGAAACAGGAAATACAAGAAAACAGAAAATTATCTGCCATAGCCAGATTCGAACTCGGGTTCTTGGAGTTTGTATCTTAATGCCTTACCAATGAGCTACCTCTTAAGTGGTGATTTATTAATACCAATTTTTCCATTTCGGTGTAAAAGCCCACATTTGTGGGTTATTTTTATTTACTTCAGTGCTATTTATGAATTCAAACCTAAAATGCCATTAAAACTATTTTGAGTTGAAAATTGTAATAAACCTTATATTTTTCCCATTAAACTTTTACAGTGAACGTTCTAATTCTAACATGAATAGAAATGTAATAAATACACAGGCTCAAATATCTTATCTTAATAATTAGTTTGAGTAAATTAATATTATCTGATCTATTAATTAATACTAATAGCTGAAAATTGGAGGAATAAAATTAAGTTTTGTGTTAATTAAAGTGCACTACAAAATTTGTTGTTGATTTTATACCAACAGCCATGCCATAGTCTTGAGGCTTGATGAGCAGATCTCAACCCACCCTTAATTCTTACAAAAAGGGCTCATCCACTGCTACTGTCTCGCAGTGCTGTAACCTTTTTTATTTTAGGTTTAATTAAAACAAAATTAATTCTATCAAAGAGTCCAAACATGACCAAATTCTGTCACTATAGTAAAGTAAAGAGGTTTAATATTAATTTCGATTATTTGTGTATATAATTCCTCGGATATGAAAGATTTTGGTTGTATTTGGACTGATTTTCATTAAAATATAAAATACTTAAAAGATTTATATTAAAACATTAAATAAAAAAAGTTGTTTTACTGTAGGACAGTGCCAATAGGCGAGTCCTTGCAGGTATCATGGATGGGCTCGGTCTACAGAGCCATCCAGGCCTCTGCCTTCTGCGGACAGACTAGTACGATATGATAGACTGGCTGCTATGATAACCAAAGATAGATAGATCTTACTCCTTGATTCAGTACATGTTCACTAATTACTCTTGATCAGTGATGGTTCTCTATTAACTAAATAAGAATTCTTTCAATTATAAATTCTGAAAATATTTATTGTCGAGACAGTACAAATCAATAGTAATATTGTTCTGAGCCATCACTACTTGATGTAAAAGAATAAAATTAAGTTTATATTGTAGTTATGAGCAGGCTAGCTCCTATTTCTTGTGTCTATTGATCAAGAACCAATACTTTCATTAACATTTACAGAATCCATGATATCCAGGGAAACAATGATCAACTTGTTCTTTGCTTTCTTGAGGACTTTTTGGAGAATCATTTCTTATTGAATACTTTATGCAACAAAATGTAGAATATGAAAATATCAAAATCAGAAACTATCTAATTGTACTGAATAAACTGTTCATGTTGGTATTACAAATTAAAACATATTTTTTAGTCAGCCCAATTTATTAAAATTTCACTGGATTTCAGAAAAGAACATTACTTATTAAAATAAGGTTATTTACCCTTTCTTCAGCACTGCCTTAATTACTATATAAATCTTCTTTTTATTTATTTAAAACAATTTTAGTGCAATATAACATGAATTACAGTTCAATTAATATAATTATAAATAATTAATAATTATTAATAGAAATTTGTTTGACTGTAACAAAACCATAGTTACCTCACTCCCAAGTAAATCAGGATAAAAGCTATCCTCTTCGCTAGGTATGTTTTCAAAATCTCCATGGTCAAGATTTTTACATTTTTTTTTCTTCCATTTAGCTCTAGCTTTTTCTCTTATTATTATCCTGTTTCGCATTAGGTCTGTAATATAGTATGTATTTAAACAATGCATAATGTTTGTAATATTATGGACTAATTTATTTTGAAATAGTATTAAATTATTAAACAGAGTAGAAAAGATACAATGGTTCATGATAGTTAAATTTTTCAATTTGTTAAGATGTGTTAAAATGTTCGATTAATCGAGGAATACATTAGTGAGCTTGTTTAGTGAACAAGTTTTAAAGAATCTCTGATAATGAGAATATTTAAAATGATGATTTAATAGTTCACCGTGGATATATACGTAAATGAAGAGAAGATGCTACTTCGGGAGTTGGGTCAGTAAGAACACAAACAAGTTTTTACATAATTGAATTACTAAAAATATATAAATTGTTTTGGATGAAAATGTATATTATAGTATTATAAGAAGATAAAGGCTCTATGAGAAAAAAAGTAATATTAAAATTAAGAAAGAGGAGAGAACAAAAAATAAAATACATATGAAAATCTGGTAAGTAATACATGAACGAAATGAAAAGTTAAAGAACTGGGAAAAAAATGTATATGTAAGTAATTAAATATGTGAGTAAAATAACGATTAAAGAAATAAAGTTATATAAGCCAAAAGAAGTAAAGAAATATAAATATGAATCAGAAAATCTGGTTAGTAAATATATGTAAAAAAAAAAATTAAATTAAAGTTTAACATCCCACATTCTTAAACTTCTTCCTCGAAAAGCCATCCTATTCCTCACCTACATATATAACGCTGTTCTCCGTTCCACATATTTTCTG
The DNA here is from genome assembly GCF_000696795.3 of Halyomorpha halys. Lineage (NCBI taxonomy): Eukaryota > Metazoa > Arthropoda > Insecta > Hemiptera > Pentatomidae > Halyomorpha > Halyomorpha halys. The sequence goes on along the minus strand of NW_027111148.1, from coordinate 586,402 downwards.
ACCCTTGGAAACTATCTATAATCAAAATGATCCCCAAACCCCAAAAGCCGCCAGAACACCCATCCTCTTACCGTCCCATCTCTCTATTACTGATCATGGGAAAAATCCTGGAAAAACGTATTTTGAAACGCCTATACCTCATCCTAGATTCCATACAGATAATCCCAGATCACCAGTTTGGATTCCAAACATCCCACTCCACTGTCCAGCAATGTCATCGTGTGGTGGACGTTGTCTCGTAGTCTTCCAAGTAAACCACAATGGTTCCTATTCATCCCTCTATTTTCAATCAGCTGGTGTTCCTCAAGGTAGTATACTCGGTCCCATCCTCTACACCGTCTATACAGCTGACATCCCAGCAACTCCTAACACTATCCTTACCACGTATGCTGATGACACATGAGTGCTCACAGTTTGTAATAACCCTTTGATTGCATCCCAAACTCTCCAGTCCCAAATCACAATCCTCGAAGAATGGTGTCGAAATTGGAGGATAAAAATAAATCCCATCAAATCACATTTACTCTTCGTCATAAACCTGCCGACTGCCCTACAGTATACTTTAATAATGTGGCTCTTAACCCTAGAGAACAGATTCATTATCTTGGACTACACCTTGACAAACGACTAACCTGGAATCCTCACATAAGACTGAAAAGACAGGAAACTGCATGCAGATTCAGACTATTACAGCACTTACTAGACAAACGGTCTAAACTTCCAACTCATTACAAAATACTGATCTACATGACAATAATAAGGCCCATCTGGACATATGGAGTTGAGCTTTTGGGGCTCCACTAAACCTTCAAATTCCTCTCGTATCCAATCCTTACAATCCAAAATCCTCTATACTCATTATTTTGTTACTAATAAAACCATCCATAAAGACCTAAATGTTCCTTATGTAACTGATCTAGCCCGAACCCGATATCATTCCTTCCATTATAAACTCCCTAACCACCCAAACCCACTAGTTTCTAACCTTCCTTCCTCTTCCATTTCTGGCAATCCTCTGAGGCGCCTGAAAAGAAGATGGCCTCATGACCTTATATTGTAAAATGTTTTTAGAGTTCTACTACTGGGTAGTTTCTCTACATGCTCTATCATATCATATTATTATCATTATGTCATTATGATAAAATTTACTTGTTGTATTTTTTATACAGTTGTAAATATCAATAAAAAAAAATAAAAGTTATGAAAAAGGTGAAAACGAATCTATATGTAATTAATGAAATATGTAAGTATAATATATTTAGAATGGAAGAAATAAAATATAAAGTTATATATACAAAAGGAGTAATTAGTAAAAAGATGTGGGGGACATAACTTAATAATATGGGTAAGGAAGAAAGAGTAGGGAAAGAAAAGGGGTCTTCTTCACTGACTGCACCCCCAACCATCTCCTCATTTAAGTGAATATTTAAATATTCCTATTTTTAAAATAAGTTAAGATTTTTTTTGGCTCAAGTTCTCTATTGACAATTTATACAGGCCTAGAGTAGGAATGTCAGGAATCATTTTATAGAGCCACTGAAAAATAAAAATATTGACTGACTCAAGTAAGAATCGAACCTACAACCTTTAGAACCGAGTGATCTGGGACCCTCACCCCAATGTGCTCAGCTATCAGATATGATCTTGTTAATTGGATATGTGGTACTGGTCTATAAGAAAATATGTATTACTGGAACGTAGGGGTCACAAATGACACTTAATAATGAAGGGACAAAATGAAAAATGTTGAAATTGAGCATCCATTTAGTTAAGGTTACAGCTCTGTTAGAACATTTTACACGAAGTGATCAATTCTCTATTATGACATAACTATCATACCATCAACCAATTCTTTTCTATACTTCCTTTTATTTTCAAAATCTTCTTCGTACACATTTTTTTCTGCTTCTACTCCACCCACTGCCCTGAAATTATGCTGATTAGTTTTGGATTATGATTCTTTTTTGCTTTCTTTAGAATTTAATTAACAATTGTATGTAATTCTAAGCAATTAAGATTTGATTCAAGACAAACAATATCATTCTTCTTTTTCAATTAATGACTATATTTTGTTAAGATGTATTATAAATCCTAGATCTCGCATAAAATAATTTTATTATTAATAATAATGAATTGCAATATTGATCATATTAAATTAGTTGGCCAAACAACAGAATCAAGAAATGTTGTATTGAATATAATATTCCAATAAATCTTGGTCAAAAGCGCTACTGTTGCTCTCATTTCTTGTTATAAATCTTACTGAGTACAAGATTTAATTCAATTGATCACTATTTTTACCAAGTTACATTCTGACAGTATTAACTTTTTTTTTATTTGTTCTTATAATAATGCCAGAAAAAGTGTTATATTCTTCTACCTCTATATTGGAAAAACTTTATCCAGAACCAGACCTATTGGAATACATTTATTCAGTTTCAAGTTTCCAGTAAGATAGTGCAATTAAACCAATAAATTTCTCTAAATTCTGTTTATAACACTGTTGTATGTTTTTACTAACTCATAATGCAAAAAAATATGTTTTTGAGAAGATAATGCAGCCTTTGAAGTATTGTAAATACAATAAAGAAGTGTTTGCTGAAAAATAGTTTTAAAATAAATAAAGAATATACTAAAAACACTTTCTGAAGAAAACTTAAAGAGATTTGAATTTTACTATACTATAATTTTGTAATGATACAAAAAGTGGCTGAAGGGTTGCAATCAACAAAGGAAACAAACAAAATTTTATTTAAACTTCATTTATTTGAGTGTTTCCTTCATCCAAGGCACCACAACCTGATAAATTTCTCGAATTAAAATGACATTCATAATTAATTATTTTTTGAGATTTGTTTTAACTTATAACATGTGATGGGAAGTGGCTTACCATGCTTCAGTAGCCTTTCTTTCCACAGTCTTTATCAAGCGCTCATCCAAAGCTGTGAGTCTTTTCTGGAAATCATTGATTATATTGATTTATTATATAATTTGAAATTAAAAAAGAAAAAATACCAATAATTATTGGCATTGAAGGATTAAGGAGTTTTTTCTTGAATAATTAACCATTTCTTATTACTTGATTACTACTAATAATGGTAAATATAAACTATGAATGGATTTGAGAAGTAAACTGAGAAGAAATATTTCTCCAGAAAAAAAAATTCTTGAAATAAGAAAAGTAATATAGATGTACAATATAATTGTAAAGCCAAAGATTTTAGAAAAATTAGTAACTTTATAAAACAAATTGACTCATAGAAGGTAATGAAAAACACCTAAGTAAATTGACTTTGTTATTGAATGTTTTTGCATTTCCATGGTTCTTATGATAAAAGTCAGTTTTTATTTTCGCTGAGCTGTATATAAAATAAATAATATGGGGAAGTTTTGTAATCACATTACTTTCAGTAGCCCTTCTTGAGTAGAAATATTAATTAATTTAATTCTATTCAGAGTAGCGTGGTAAGTAAAAGTTGATTAACAATAATTGGAATTCATAATATATAATTAATTTCTTACACATTTTAATATCATAGTTCTTCTATAGTTTCTGATTTTACCAATGAGTGGATTTCCGATCAGTGATAAGGTTTTAAGGGATCCCATATTTGCAAATATCTGTAAATGATGGTAAGAAATGTTATTACTACTACAACTACATTAGAAAAGCACTGTCTGCCACAAAACATGATGTTATTAATCAATGTTAAGCTTTGTATGACATTTTAGTTGATAGATCATGAATTTTAAAATTAATTTTCACAAGCTGTAGGTGTAATAAAGCATTTTTTGCTAACGTTAATTACTAAGCAAATAGTGCACTTAGTCATAAAACTTGTATAATTTTATTAAATAATAAATTAAGTGATAAATCAATAAACTTCAAGAAGAGGAATAGATCACCTTTATTGTGAACTAATTCTTTTTCCTGTCTCACCCCTTACACAAACACATACTCCTATATATAAGGCAGAAGAGGAGAAGATAAAATAATTTTCCATTACAACCATTAAACTACCATTTTGAAATTTGTTTTCCTTTAAAAATGTCATCCCAAAAATATAATATTTTTGAAATTATTTGTCTTTCTATTATTCTTTCCAGAATTAAAATGGAATATCATTACCTCCACAGCATTTGGATCTGTAATCGAATTATGGGCCAGATCTATGTTTCTGAGTGATTGGCATTCTTTCAGGTGTTCTATGTCTTCCATTGTTTCTATATAATTATTAGCTATGTCCAGGGTCTGCAAATTCGATAGTTGAGCTGGAAATGATTTCATTATTACATTAATGTTGTCTTAAAGGCAATGTATGACAAATCCTTCTATTATTGCAATATATTTACGATATCTCTAAACCATCAATAAATAAAAAAAACTTACATAGATTTTCTATTTTGGAGATCATATTATGACCAAGATCAATTATAGTCAGTTTACTTAATATTTCAAGGTTTTCGATTTTGTCGATAACATTATTATTCAGGTTAATGAACCTTAATTCCATTTGATTGTCTAAATTTTCAATTTTTTTGATACCATTACATTGCAACCAAAGACTTCGGAGATTTGTGTATTCTTCCAAATTTTGAATTTTGGTGAAACCTGAAATCAACCATTTACAGCAAAAGAGTTTCAAAATCAACTGTTGTAGAAATAGTATTTAGACAAATAAAATAGGAGTCAATTTTTCTCATGAGAATGACAAACTATTGGTGTAATTCACAAAAATATACAACTTGGTATGTCATAGAGTACAAAAGCGTTTGGAAAGGACAATGGAAATCACCAAATTAGGTTCTGATTTACATAGTTTTTAATTATGACAAAGGAATTCAAATTAAATGATGATTTCCTGGCACATACCATCCTTAATGAGAAGATTGCTTCTTATTACTGAGCGGAAGAAGAAGAATATCCTCTAAGATTAGATGTACAACTACATCACCAATAGTTGTAAATATTTAATTGATCAATATAATTCATTATTTTTTCTATTGTTTCAGTCATTTGAATGTCATGTAAACATATCAGTTCTAGGCCAAGCAAGGTCTATTATAGAAGATTCTCTTTAGTTTAATCTTCTATGAAATAGAATGAATTAAATGTTCTTTGTAAAAAAAAAGAAAATAAGGAAAATATTACTTTATCTTAGGCTCCCCTCTTCCATTACTGTATTTCAATTAGCTACAATAACTTTAATGAAATCAGGTCATAATATAAAGTAGTATCAGACCTTGATAATGGAGGTAAAGAATGTCATTGAGTCTTGGTGTTTGAAACAGCTTTTGCTCTCTACAAATCACCTGAATGCTCTTCTTTGTCATCCTAAAAATAATTTTGAAATTTAGATTCTTAAAATTAAACTTATTTTTGTATACTAGCTGAGCCGGCAATGCTTCGCTATTGCTGTATTTGAGGATGTATATAGATTTAATGAAGACAATTTATAGTTAGATATAAATTATTTACTTTTACTTTATTATTATGGTTTGGTAGCATAAATCAATGTGTGAAATAGAAATTTTTATATTATTTTTTAAAAGCTATATCAATAATAATTTTCTTTTTACAACAAAACTCAAGTCTGTATCTATATACAATAGTGATATAGAGGAATCCTGTGTCCTAGCTACTTTTGAAATTAAAATTATGGATAAAACACAAATTCACAAAAATATTGGTTGGTTTCTCATTGCCTATATAATTGAAATTAAGATGATGACATTGACCTCCTACGGGAACGAACCATAGGTCCTTGCAGGAATGAAACTTCTTTTAGCAAGGAACAAGCCTGCAGTATCGAAGTACTACTACTTCGATACAGCAGGCTTGTTCTGCAAGTCTTACATGAAGGAATCTTCGCTCGGCAGGGAATGAGCCTGCTGTCGCAAAGAAGATTCTAAGTTCTACGAGAACGATTTATTAATGCGCTAATTTATATCTCTATCAGCTAAGCTATATCTAATTTATATCTTATTATATTATAACGCTAATTTATATCTCTATCAGCTAAGCTATCAGACCCCATCGAAAGATGCTATGTGTTAGACGTTTGCTTTCAGTAGATCAGAAGATTCTCTTGTGATATTTATTGGTTTTAATAATATATTTAAGAATATTACCACATAACATGGTTATTAATTACTACAATCAAAGTATTTACAAGATAAATGAATTTCAATATATGATGTTTGCAAGACGACTGTAGTAGCTCTCGCTGGGACAGCTAGGTAGCGTACCGTTAGTATGAAACAGTCAATGACAGCTTGAGTGATAAGAGATATCCTGCATGAACTCACGACTCCTTCCTGTACTACCCGGCTGCAGGTTACCAGAGTATTTCTTAACTACGTTTAAAATCGCAAGCGTTAATACCATTTCTACTTGTTTCAATAGAATGTTAATGGACTTCTATTATTTAAACTAATTATAATTTTTATGAAATAATTGTTTTATACAAGTGAATGATTTCGGTATTTATTTAGGCAATGTTTGGCATTAACCTTCATATATATGGTATTGCTGCCTAATTGTGAGTATTAGTTGTATAGGTGGTTCTCAAAAATATGTCAAATTTGATGATACTGAAAGTATTGAATATGAGGTATGTTTTCTAATGACAATTATTTTATTATGTTCTTCTCATCTTTCTTTATGATATTCATTAACAAAAAATCATTTTCTTCAGTCATATTTATTTTATAGGGACCCTAAGTCATCATTAAAACTGCCTGTAACAAAAGCAGTTCCGTTTGCAATTTCTCTTCTATTAACTCAGGATGTTCCTGATAGGTGAAAAGCTTTATGGAAATAAAAGGTCATAGTACACTGCTTTCAGAAAATTTATAATTATTCTATTTGCAGCTAGTAAATCAATATCTTATTTGAAAGTTTGTTTTCAGATAATTTCTATTGGACATGTATAGGCCTCCTGATGTAGAGTACCTCACCTCTTAAATTGATTCCAGGACTAATTATTAAACTAACAATTATTTCAATAAATAATTGCAGGTATTTATAATTAATATTTCGTGAAATAACTTTTATTTTTTGGTTCAAGTCCTCCATTAAGGACCTATGGAGCCACTGTGTGTGGGAAGGTCAAGATGGTCAAGGGGCTGTCGCATAATAAATATTGACTGGCCCAGGTAGATATCTAGAAACTAGAACCTTCTGAACCAAGCACTCCGAGACCTCGGTACCAACGTACTCAGATAACAATTCCCCGAAGATAACTGTTTAATTTATTTGATAAATACATTATTAATACAGTTTTCAGGTCTAGTTTATGTATACACGTGTACCCTCTCCTTATCGCGTCGCAGCGTTGCCAAGCAGTTGCCAACTATAGCGTTCTTATCGGTTACCTGATATAGCGATTGAAAAAATATAAATATATAAAATTGAAAAAAAAAGATGGTCATGGTTGCGGTCAAAAAAATAATAATCCAGTTTAATATAATTGATAGATAGATTTATTTATTGATAGATATTACAATCTGCCACACAGTTGTAGGCAATAGGTAATATTGATAAATGATCTCATACATACTAAAATAAAAATAAAAAAGAAAAAAAAAATAAATAAAAAAAATAAAATAAAATAAAAAATAAAAAAAAAACTCTCTTAAAATATATACAAACAAAAGAATAGACAAGATGAACATAATCAGACTATCTGTATGAAAAATAAATAAATAAAATAACATAATGATAAAATAATATATACAATGCGGTCAAAAAAAGAACAAATAGTTTAAAACTATTTTAATGTCCGACGTTTCGCCCCACTTTGCAGGGCTTCATCAGGGCTGTTCAGAGCGAACGGTTGAACAGCTTGAAAAAATTAATATGTTTTAAACCCATGATGGTAGAGAACTCAGTTTTTGAATTGAATGTTGTGTTATACGTGCGGAATGATAAAAAAAAAGACAAATAGAAACATGCACACACTCAACTTCGCACCTCGGTTTAGGAAAAAACATGATTATTTGAATAATGACGTTTTATAATTATCCTAATCAGGGGAATGCATCTCTCGGAGCTTTGCGCCTCAGCATACTAGAGGAAGGAAATCTAAAATTAGGCGGATAGTTCGACTTTATGCCCGAGTAGGATTATTTGTTGGAGGTAAACATTCCGATATTACCTTGCCAATAGGGTACTAAGAGAAATCTTAACCGATTTCTTCTGTTTCTCTTATACCGAGGCATAAAGCTCCAAGAAATGCATTCCTTTGGTTAGAATAATTAACTGTCGTAGTTCCTCTTTGCTGCGTAAACAAATGAGATTCTTTTCCAAGCACAACAGCCTTTTTGATATCATTTCTTTTTTTCGCTGCGGGGAAATTTTTATAATTGATTTTTTTTAGAATTATTTATTGAAAAAGCATTAACCATCAGCTATATAAAAAATAATTTTTAATTTCAATTGTCATCTACATCATACACCAATTAGCTTTATTAATTTTACAGTGTATAATATGTTAATTTTTTGTTTAAATTATAAAGCTATTTTTGTAACCTAACATACTTTGTACACTACTGTTAGTCTTACTTAGGAGCACCACAAGGAATATAATTATCAACGGCAATCATGATGAATCGATTTTTCCATCCGATTTCCTCAATATTCGGTAATGAGTTCAATGAATAACATAAGCTTCTATCTCTATGTATCAATATTCAATTTTGCTAATCTAGCGTCATCATTTCTGCACTAAACATTCGGACATGAACAGGTCTTTACTCCATATTGTTTATTGTTTGTTTACTTCAGACCCAGCTGCTACCTAGACATTGCACAACCAAATTTTTAAAAAATATGACTTTTAAGAATAATACTTTTCTTGACTAAGAGGTAATAATTTAAAACATTTAATTCCGATTTACATTCTTTCCACACCTACTTCATTTAAGAACAAATAAATTTCTAAAGCTAATTAAATTTTATTATAGGTTTATTTAGGTTAATATCATTATGTACTCCAACTAGGGCAAAAAGAACCATAAAGATAAAACATGAATATTAAGAAAAGAATCTTACTGTTTACATGGGATCAAAACCACGGTAACTATAACTGTTAAGAAAAAATTGTCCGGGGCCAAAAAGGATTTGTACCCCAACACTTTAGGTTTAGTAATAGATTAAGGGGGGGTAAAGGTAAGTCCGGGATAGATGGGTCAGAGTAAAAAAAAAAATGATGTCTAACTAAAGCTATTTTAGAGACCCTAGTGTACCGAGGGTTGTTAATATGTTCTCTTAGGTTATACTGCGTTTTCATTCATATTCTGTGTTACCAATGTAGGAAGATAGGTTCATCGTACGCGCAACTGTAAGCCGTTAAAAACTCCTAACATTACCACTCCAAAGTTCATATATTTATTTACATATCTTATGCATTTATTATTTAATCTGATTAAGTATGAGAAAGGAATAAATGCTTAAAAAAATCCTAACGTTATCTGTACCGGATATAAGTGGGATAGGTAGATGGATGGTCCATGCCACATAAATAGTTCGACTACAATGTTGTTCAAGATCAATCAGCTTTAATGAGCTTACAACCTAACTGAAGAGCACATAAGTAGTTGTTTTTCTCAGCGGTCCATTGTTGTTATGGCCGATCTATAAGGCGGTCCGTTCATCTAGATGGCCTGCCTATTCCAGATGTCTATCTCAGCTGTCTGTCTATCTGGCGTTCCGTATATCCCAGTGGTCCATTTATCCCAGCTCTTCATTAATCGCATTGGTCCGTCCTCCCGGTGGTCAGTTTATATCGGCTTTCCATATATTTCCATGGTCTATTTATCCCTACGATCGATTAACCCAGGCGATCCTTATCTCTAAGCGGCCCGTTTAGTTTATCTCGGCAGTCCATCTTTCCCACTGGTTTTCCTACCCAAGCGTCAACCAAAGGTTGAGTTTAATTTTATTGTATAAATCGGGTCAGAGAAAGTTATTTATATAACGAATAAACCACCCTTCCTGATCAGGAGCGCGTAGGGGATCATAAATGCAATAATTAGAAAAAAGGTAATTGTCAAGCTGGTTATAGTATCAAGTAGGGTAATTGTCAAGCAGAGCATTGGGTCCAACTTGTCACCAATTTACATCTATACTTACGATTTGTTGTGTTCAGAGAGATTAAATAAATGGCGTGTAGTACAATCATCAAACATTTTATACAATACCGAATCGTAAAATAGGTGGGTGGTCCTAAAATTTAAATCTAAATCGTGGGTAGTTTTTAATCAATCAGAAAGAAATTATACATTAGCAATTAGAAAATCCAACCTATAAATTACCAATCAGCTGGTGAAAAGTATCTAATAGACTTGGCTAACACGAATATTCTAGCCGTGTGACGGTGAACGTAGGTCCATTATTGCTTCTCGTGAGTTCACTAGAGGTTCCTGGAGTCCTCCCGGCGTCATGAAGCTCCAAAGTTTCCTCTAAGTGGATTAGATATAGGCTGTCCTAAGGCTATTTTGGTAGCACTGTTTCCCATGATCCTCTCTTAAGGCCGACCTGATACTTTAAAGGACGGTTAGGAGCACCATGTTTTGTTAAACGCGGGGGTGGTGGACACAAATAAAATGTTTTTACTGTTTTACCAGTTACGGTTAAATAACATAAAACGTTCTTACTGTAGTGAGAAAAAACTACACACACAAAAAGCCTTGATGAGAACTACTAACTGACTGACCGTTACAAACGGAACAATCCATATATTCACAGTATGCCATAGAACAACATGTATATAATAAAAAATGAATTTTTACATCTCACTTTAAAAGGTTCACGTGCCATGTTCAGGGCCGCTATAAGTGATGCCTTGAGATACCTTTAATATACAGAGAACGCCATGCTCCTACTCCTGTAGGAAGTGAAGTTAATAAAGCTCAGACTCAATCTAGCGCCGTTGGTAGGTGGTAATCCTGGCGGCGGACCACATCACAAAATCCGAGTTCCCATAATTCCTCCAGCCACCTTAGCTCTTGTGATATCTTCATGGCAGTACGCCTCTGTTCAGAGGATATTTAACGAAGGTACAAGTTGATTACCCAGAAAACGTGGCAGGTCCATAATAGTTACCAATCTAGCGTAGATTCCGATGATCCTATAGAGCGCTGATCTCTGTAGAGTTAAGAACAACCAGAGCATTCTGGTTTCAGACTCATTCTATTCCTCTTTTAATGTTTCCTCATCCTTCCCTTTATTGGGCTGCAGCGTTACAATTTCAGATGAGCAAGATGCTTATTGTAGCATTTTATATTCCTTAATATAATGTTACACAGTGAAACCTATTGAAGGGCAGCGTTCTTTATACGATAATTTTAAATGTGCTAGCACTGTGGTATTCGAAAGTAATGCTTTTAAAACCTCTTTTTAAGGAATGCAGTGGATAGGTAATGCTGGGCAAAGAGTATAGAAAATTGTTTTTAAGACCTTAGATAAGAGAGAGAGAGAGGGTAAAATTTATTTCAAATTATTTTCCAATGATTCATTAGACTAACTCAGGTTAAACCAAGTCACTTCGGCCCTTTCTATTTTTCTAAACAAATTGTGTATTTTTAATATTCATTTACATTATATTTTTGTTTCTTACAAATTATAAAAGTTACATCTCTCCAGCTGTAAAAGACTTGAAAAATATATATCAGTCTTTTATGCCATTTTTTAGATCAGTTCATATTATGCTGAGCTGAGTTTCATAAAAGTGGGATTTAAAATGTGGAAAATGATGAAATTAAAAAATAAAAGGAAGTAGAAACAGCAGATATTTGGGTCAGCTTTTAGGTCATTGAACTAGAGGAATGGTGAACATTCAGAAGAGTCAGACCCTGAAGAAATCAAAGGCTTACAGCTAAATGAAGGCAACATTTGTTCAAGCAACCCCTTTCATTCAAAAAATCCCATTATATGAATGTGCCAATATATTTGTTTACAATAAAATCATTTCCGAAAGAATTTTAATTTAATTAAAACAAATATTAGCCTTATACATTCATTGTAAATAGGTGCTTGTATTTGTATGTTGTTGCTACCTACATGTACTGTTATTTGACTACTTATATGTCACTTAAGTGTATGTGTATGTATACACTTAAAAAAAAAAACTCTATATTAAGGACATATCTTATTAAAGGATGAAAAATGAGTCACTATAGCTGTCATCCAGAGATTTCTAATCCTCATTGCTACGGACCACTGATGTCTTTGTCTTCTCCAGATAACATTATCTTATGACATTGCTCACTAGTTATGGGTTTTCAGTTAGTCTGGGTGTCCTGGATGACACAATCCTCCTATTTATGTCATGATCCTGCCTCTTTCTCTTGCTCGATAGAGCTTCCATTGAGCAGCTTTATTGGAATATCCTCTTCCCTCATTCTGGCAATGTATCCAGCCCACATAGTCTTCCAGGAATGATGTGTCTCATCCCATCTGTATTCCCTTACAAATCATAGAGTTCCCTGTTCTGTCTTCTCCAATTCTTAGTGGCCTTAACTATTCCCAAGATCTACTCAAAGACTAGAATATCCTTCTCTTCAGTACTTATGAGGGTCTGGGTCTTCAATCCATAGGTAAGAAAAGGTCTAATGAGTCCCTTGAAGAGCAGATATTTCCTGCGGTAAGAAGCGGCCTAACTTATCAGGTGTTTGCTGAAAACACCTGTAGGTCTTTGCAAATTCACTTGCTAGTTTCAAGGAATATATTATTTCCACAACTTCTGAATAATCCTCGATTGGTTAATTGGTCCAGATTCTGAAATTTAAATTGACCCACTTCCACTAGTTCTTGAATAGCCCATCCTCCCCCAGGTTTCGGAGTTTGTTCTGTATAATATTATTTATGTTGCCAGAGATCTATAGTTTGAAACACAATATAATTGTGAAAGGCCATCATAAGGTATAATATTACTAATGTACGGTAAGTTACAACATGAGGGGGGGGGGGTTCTAGTCCCTTTCTTGACCTTTTTGTTTTAGGAATCTGATGAAGAAACTCTTAAAAAACCTCTTTTCTAGGATTTTTCAAAGTAAAACATAGTAATGCTGTAGTTAATTCACTATTTAGTGAAAGTCCTACATACCTAAGTCCTTGTATTTTTTTAAACAAGAGCCCTAAGCATGGGTTTATCATTCTTATATGAAAAAGTGAGATTCAATTGATTTATATAAGTAATTTATCAGTACATGTATTTTTAATGATTCAAGTTTTGTCCATAAGATAGGGGAAGGTGAATAAAATAAATTATTAGTATGACATATATTCTTTGCAAGATATTTTCCTTTATTTTTACAGGGAAGGGAAAATGTACTGCTTTAAATTAAAAACCCAGCGCATCTAAAGTTATAATTTGGCAAATATAATTAACGCATTAATGAGGTTAGAAAAATGAACAGATTTGAGCAATTTATAAAAGAACTATGCCTTTTATTAAACAATCTTTGCCTCTTGCTGTGATAGTTTAACATTTAAACTAATTTGTGTTATTATATTTTATTGTAAAAGAGTTGTCCATTTTGTAGCTATTGTTCATAAAACTAAAGTAAACTGATTTCTAATATGATATGATTTATTATTTTTTAACTTTCAGGATCTAATCTCATATTTCTTCTGAAATAAGATCTCAGCATAACTCTTTCGTGTCATCTTTTTTATGTTCCATTAAATTTGGTTCATTATTAAAATTATTTTGACATTTTTCTATGTCTTCATCCTTTATAATAAATGTATTTTTTTCTACTTCATTTTTGTTAATCTTGTCATGTTTATCATTGTCATTTATTTTTAAAGTTAACTCATCACTATTTTGTGAGGATGATATATTTTCTAAAATCATCGAATTTTCATAATCTGGATTACAAATGTAATTGTTATACAATATCTCAGTTTTGTTTACATTATCTTGTTCTTCTACTTTATCTGTAAGTTGTTCTCCATTTGCTGACTCTAAATTAGTTTTTTCATTGAAACTTTCTTTAATATCATCTTTTGTACCATTTTCCAAAATCATTTTTTTTATCTCTTCCACTATTTTCTCATTTTCTTTGCATGACTTGTTATATTTTTCTAGAGCTTGTTCTTCTGATTTACAACTTATTTCAGCATTGCTGCTGCCATAATATTCTGTTTTATCTTCATCATTATCATCATCATCAACATATATTTCATAAGTTTTCGTTTCAGGTATGTTTTGTTCATTTACTTCTAGTTCCCCAATTTCATAGGTACATTGATTACCTGGTAGGAGAGGAAGTCTCCTGAATACAGGACAAGTTTCACTTTTTTCATTATGATCTTCTGATGACTTATTACATGCTTCAGATTCTGTTGTCTTTTTTAGATCAGGTTTATTTTTTTGTGGATTGTTTACTCTTAATGATTTAGGATTTCGATAACGTTTTAATAAAATTCTGTCAAACGAATGTGGTCCAGAATAACCTCTTAGCAAATTAATGTCATCATCATCACTGTCATATTCTAAGACAGAGTAATAATCTTGTTTTGATACTGAATCAATAACATCCTTATTGATTTGCGATATTGTTTCTTTTGCATCGCTTTGTTTTTTTGATGTGTCAACATTAGTTTTATTTATCTCCCCTGTTTGGTTATCATCTGTACTTTTTATTATGATATTGTTTATTTCTGTAATTACTTCATTAAAGATCTGACTTGATTCAGTTGAACTTCTTTTTTCATTTATTGTTGCAGTGTGATTTGTCAACTCATTACTATAATCACTTTTATTTTTTGAAACAATGTTATTATCACCTGTATCTTCATATATTTTTATCTTATTATTTTCAGTTTTAAAACTTCCATCTGAACTTTCATTTCTATTTTTTTCATGAAATAATGTATTAATTTCAGTTTTTATATTTTCTAGAGTATTATTATTCAATTTACAATTAAGAGTTCTTGAATTTCCTGATTCATTTAATGTATCTTCGTTAATGGTAAGTTCTGTATACGAGTTAATTAAGCTTTCAATGTTAAATTTAATTTGTTCTTTATTATCTAGTTTATTGACATTTGATTGAAGTTGTTTGTGTTGTTCTCTAATAGTGATATCTTGTAAGGGACTTTTGTTTGTGGGTAATTTGTAATTTGATGATGAACTATCTTCATTAAATATAGAATGGTCTGATGTTTTTAGGAATTGTTTTGCTGAAGAAAATTGTTGAAAATAGTTATTTTCAGTATTGATAGTGCTTTGGGGTATACCAATAACCTCAGCATCAGTTGCTGGAGTTGGAGATAGTAGATCTTGGTTTGCTGTCTGCGTAATGTATTTATTTTCCATATTTTCAAATTTTCCCTTATCATTATCTAAAATGAATTCCTCACAATTATCTTCTTCTTTGTTCTGCTTTGAATCTAGTATATTTTCTTTACTTATTATTTGCTCATCCAACTCATTGTATTGCTTCATTAATTTTTTTAAGTCATTCATATGTGTTTCAACTAAATGAAATTCTGGTAAATTATTAGCTGAATTGTTATCGACTCTGTTACTATTTATCAATGGTTCTTCAATCACCTCATTTTTTTCATGAAGGTTTTTAGCATTTACCAATGAAGATTCATTGTCATGATTGTGACATGTATTTTGAAAATCTGTAATAATTTCAGTAGTATTTTGAAATGTGTTGCTTTCAGATTTATCATAAAAGTGAATATCAGATTTTTTAGACAATGTTGAAATTAATTCTTGGGAATCAATTTCAGTTATGAGCTCTTTCTTCTTAAAAGTATCAGCCAAGAATTTTTTATTGTTGTCATGTTTATTTTCTTCCGATATGTTGAATATATCTGAATAAGTTGTTGTTTTACTCATGCTTTGCCTAAATATGCCTTCCGTAGAGCATTCAGTTTGGGTATAAATGGAAGTAGGTTCATTTATTTCTGTTACTAGAACTTTTTCCTTTGTGTTGCCTGAATGATGTACATTGAATGTTGCATGTGATGTATGTTGGTGGTTACCATCAGTTGCACCTTCTCTGTACGCGAATGACAGTAGGTCCATGATGCCATTATTTCTGTCCTTTGGAGCTTCCTTGAGAGCCTTTGTTGCTTTTATTAATGATTCCCTTTCTTTATTAAATTTGTCATCGCTGGTTCTTATAGTACATTCCAAGTCTTCTAATTTAGCCTGTTCTTTATTAGGCTCCTGATTCACTTCTTTAATTTCACCTACTAGTTCTACATCATCTGATTGTTTCTCTTTTTCAGATAAAATTGAAGCTTTAAAGTATTGTTCATTGAATTCCCCTACACTAATTAGTCCTTTGCAAGCGTTTTGTAGTTGGATATCTTCTTCTTCAAATTCTTCCAAAGGTGGGACTTCATTGATATCTTCTTTATAAGCACTACTTGTTTCTGCCCTGCAAAATAATTTATCAAAGTCCACTTTACTGAAATCATTTTTCTTCTCGGAATGATTTTCTTTCTCACTCGTTTCCTTATCAACTTTTATTTTATCATACAGGTTTTTTCTTCTTTTACTGCTTAATGTCAATGGGTCCCTTCTTCTTCCCGGTTTCTTTTTACGCCATTCATCACCATCTAAATCTGTACTTCCTGAACATGTAGAACATGATGAACCATATAGATCTTCTATTCCAGAGAGTAGAGATTCCTGAACAAAGATAATAAAAATTAATTTTTCTAATAATTATTAAAACATTAAGTTACCTTCTAACTCTTACCCCACTGTCATCGTCTTCCTGGTCTGATTCTTTTTCAACATTACTTGCATCACTTTCTTCCTTTTCTTTTTTCCATTGTTCTTCTGCCTCCTCTTTACGTTTACGATTTTTTTTTACCATATGCATTAAGGCTGTTGAAATATAATATTATTTTGTATCATATAAATACACATTTACATATTTTTAAAAATAAATATTATTATTTAGTTTACCATTAACACTATCCATTATCTTTTGGTCTTCCAGCTTTCTAAAATCTTCTCTAGATTTTTTTTCTGCTTCTTCTCCTCCTTTTTCCCTAGAATAGATTTTTATTTTGTTGAATATGGTAAGATAGTGCATGAATATCTATTTTGGTACTAAGTATCTAAGTAGTAATTTGTAGAGTTAATTATCGCTTTATAATTTGATAAGATACACAAATTTATTTTATACAATTTAAAAGAAAGGGTTTATAGTTATTGTATATTTCCAATTAAATTATTTTTGATATTTTGTTTAATTAATTTTCATAACAGCTACAATTAGAAAAGACACTTTACTCATAGGTTTGTTAATTAATGATGAGCAATAAACTTAATTTGAACATAACAAAAATAAAACACAAAAAGAGAACATTATATGACGTGGACTTTCAGTAATATTTGTTCTCTACTGCCACAGTTTAAACATATAAAATTTAAGAGAGGCCATTAGTATCATTATTTGGCACTCATGATCAGTTGTTTTACTGAATGAAAGACAAGGTTGGTAATGAAGAAGTAAAAAATTACCATGCCTTCAATTTCAATTCATCTGTAGGGTGTGAAAAATATGAAATTTTGTTATTTCTTGAAAATATAAATAATGCCGAAATTTATTGTAAAATTTTTGATTATTTGAGATTATTAAAATCATATAGATTAGTTGTAGAACAAAAAAAAAAAAATTATTGCGACCATAATCAGCACTATAGGTACTGTTCTCCTATTTCCTTAATCCGTTTCTTAATTCATTTTCAGAAAACCGAGAGTAATTTTTCTATTTTAAATATTGATGTTTGTATTGATTTTCTTTAAGCTAACCGCAAATTGGTCTTATTTTTATACTTATTCATATTCCTTACCAAGCTTCAGCTGCTGCTCTGTCTTGAGGGAACACTGGCCGGTCATCTAAGTATGTTAGTTGTGGCTGAAATGAAATCTATTCTTAGTTATGATTACCAAAGGAATACAATAAACACATATTTTTATTCATAATAATCCAGAAACTTCTTTTGGTGTTAGAACATAAACTGAAATTATGTTTTAAAGTATTTATTTACATTATGTTGTTGTATCATCATACGTCAAGAGGGATATTGTAAGCTTAAAAAATGTATCATTTGAATTAATAAAGATTCCAATAGAATCTGCAGATCCATTGAAAGCTAACGTCTTACACGTAGTACCTCTTTTAATAGCCCAGAGACAAGAGTAGGCCGAAATTAGGAGGTCTCAGTGTGAAATATCGCTTCATGAGAAATACTTCCTTAGGAGGTAGAGGACAACTATTTACATAGTGGATCATTACTTTATAGTGCTGCAGTTTTGGAAATGTATATTGTCTTAATAGACAATATACATTTCCAAAACTATAATTATCTAGAGATATAATTATCTCTGCCTTCTCTGGATCTCTCCTACTTCCTATACATTTTATACTTTCGTAACACCCAGCCGCTATCTACCATCCAGGCTTGCATACCCCTTTGTATCTACAGAAATAGTACCCGATAGAACGAAGTTTCCTTCCTGCATGGCCCAGCGGCTGGCTACCCTTTGGGCTTGCATTCCTTCTACTTCAGACCTACAGGAATAGTACCCTGTAGGATGAGGTTACCATCCTTAGAGATCTTATGGCTGGCACTCATCTGTCTCCTCCTATCTCTTTACTTCCTAATAAACTACCATACCTATCTTGAACACACATTGTCCAGGCCTTCTGGTCAAGAGTATCTAATATTGTCAATTGGAGTCAGATCTAACATAACCACCTCAACAGCATGATAACACAACTAAATTTAGCCATGCATCCTGTCTCTTTGGTCTGAGATAAGTTTGGAAAATTTTTTATTTTATTAATTAACGAAGCATAATTAAAAAAAAATTGAATATGAAAATTTAATGATATGGAAGTATAATTTTTAAATCAAAATTAATGATTAAATGATATCAGTTTAGATGCACTCACCTCAAAAAATAATATTAATAAATAAAGAAGTAATAATAATAATAATAATAAATGGTGTAATCGAAATAACAAGAAACAGAATGAAATCTCCTAAATTACTGAAGTTCAACATGGTGTATGGAAGGCTTTGAAGATTAAGAACAAGCCTCTATGGGTACACATTACACTTAATAGACAATGTTTTAACTTTATTCCTAGAGGAAAGACTATACTGAATAATAAGCGAATATTGAAGTTGAGCATTTTGGAAAATTAAAGATAAGAAAAAATCATAAAATCTGATACCTAGAACTCGAATATCCTTTAATGATTTGACCCCAAAATTTAATGGGTTTCTTGGTTTTACTATAGATCCTACAAGTACAAATCAGATTTCCATATCAATATCAGTTATGTACAAGAAGATACATAATTATAAATAAAATACCTATATAATTTGTTGAAGTCCATAAGGCTTTTGTTTGTTAGTATCTTAATCATATTAATTTTTTTGTTGAGATAAGCTAGTTTATTTAAATTAATATGTCTATATATAAGCTCTTATGCATCATAAGTATGTTTAAATAATCTGAAACTCTAAAGTTATGAAAATGTGTACAGAATTGAAAGGAAATTATTATTTTTTGTTTATATTTTATTGATAGTATTTAATTTTCAAAATTATATGAATATATTCATTGTTTTCTAACGGAATATAAAAATGTATTAAGTATATAAATACTATAAAATTATTTTAAATGGATACTGAAAATATCAAAGGCACTTACGCATTTCAGTGTGATGATTTTTCTGTAATATCTAATTTTCCCCACAACGGGATTCCCCATAAGCGATAATACTTTCAGTGAATCCATTTTTCCAAAAATCTGCATAAAAGAAACAATTTCTACTGATTGCTACAGTTATGAATAAATGAATATCAAAGTTTGTAACATTTTTTTTTTTTATTCACACTATGTTAAACCAAAAAAAAATTTAATACATTATACATCAATTAAATTAAAGATTGATTCTCAAACAATGGATAATTTTCAAGTCCTACTTGGATGAAATGGTTTCCAAGTATCAATACATCTGTGATGTATACACATAGTAAACACTTTCTGATAGACATGATAAATTTATTTTATTACAAAATTTTACGAAGTTCTACTTGCCATCAGCACTATAATTCTTACTGCTATGTACAATTTTTGCATTCAAATACATCTTAACTTGATTTTAACTCATATCCTGAAAATGAAGTTTTTACTGTGTTCATGATTTAATTGAAATCTTACAAAAATTATTTCAATAATTTTTTTGTCATGCTAGAACAGGCTATAGGATATTCAAAAAATGGCTACCAGAAAAAAATCATTTTTTTAAACAAATTTAAAACATATACATTTTAATAAATTTTGAGATTTCAAAATGTTTTGGCCGCACAGAAATTCTATGTGACATTCACAAGTCACTCAGAAACAGAAAATATAAGTTTATTTTCCTTTCCTGGGCGGCTCTCTAGCAAGTTTTGAATTACCATTGCCATGACTTGATAATTAAATATATCATTAAATAGAGTATTTTCGTTGAAAATTACCCATCATTTGAGAAATACACCAAGTGCAACACATGAATTTTTTTTTAATTACTTTTTGTTAGTTCAATTCGTCGTTGATAGCAAGAAGTGGTTTTCAATTGACTTAGCAATCCGACTATGAAATTTAATTAGGTAGTTCAACATAATAGGTAGTCCATATTTGATTGTATATTGACTCCTTCAATTCAAGTAAATATTTACCTTTTATCAAATTTGTAATACAGTTCAAAGTATCCATTTAAAAACCTCGTATTTATGAGATTAAATATATTTTTGTTTTGTTATTTTTTCTTCAGAAATCAATAATAATAAGGAATATTTTTTACAAGAGCATACCCGTGATCAAAATTAAAGGAGGGCAAGCCATATTCAATCATGTATGAAACCAAAATTTTAAGAAAATCATATATAATTGTAACAGTGCTTTATTATTTATTACAATTAGTATTTACTTCAAACAAAAATTTAATTTTTCTTTACTTCTAAGAGGGGCAGCCACCTCCCTCTGCCCCTCTCAGGGTGGGCCCAAGAGTTCTTATAATAATGAAATCGTTTACAGAAAACATTCTCACATTTTTCAAAGAACTTTAGTTTGGATACAGTATCAGATAAAAACACATTATGGCTTCACTATTTAGACCCTATGTTAGGTCAAAAATAAACTACTAAAGATTATATTGATATTAACAAGATTCCAAACAATACATTTACGCCAAATCGATAGAATTTTAAAACATACAATCTTAAACAAGAGGATTGAATGCAAAGGTTGAGGGAATTCTTTAATTGATTAAAACACGGAGAGTATCAATATTCATTTGCTGAATGTTCTAAAACAATGCAAACTGAAAGCAAATGTTTGGATGCAGTACAAGCTCTCTTGGATTTTTTTCAAAAATCTACACCCAGCAGTTGGCTGCAAATTCAGGTCAGCTTGTACCAGCCAATCCAAATAACCCAAACATATAGCATACTGGCGCATGCACGAATTTGCCATTGTTTGACAAAGGTGTAGAGGCACCTTGAGTTTCCAAGTAGTATCCAATGATCAAAGAGGGTAGTTGCTACAAATGAGTCATTTACATGTTGAAGAGAGGGGATTATTACCGTATAGTGGAGTAATACCATGCACAGTTTTTTCCAGTTCTTTGGAAGGATTAAAAATTTCTGCGAATTTTTCTTAGTGAAAGAAATCCAATCATATTCTGACAAGTGATGAGGTTCTATCAAGTCGACGCGTTTGACTTACTTTTTATTTTATTTTCCACTTTTGTTATAAAATCAGTGATTCAGGAGTATAGAGGCAAGATATACATGCTATGTTTTGTCAAGAAATGAATATAATTTTTTTTTTTGAGAATAACTTTCAAAAATTTACTTTTAAGGAAATTGTTCAAATTTTTGAACAGATGTAAATTTATATGAGATAATCTGGCGAAAGCGATGGGTGTGGAAGGACATTGTAAGCTCGTTTAGTTTCTTCACTGTCTGTTGGTAGGTTCCTTCCAACTAACTAATGCAGGTTGTATTTTGACAAGCTTTTGATGCATTCCGGCCATTGACCTCCACACAGAACACAATCCGCTTTTCACCACAAGTCATTATCTTTTCGAGGAAAGGCTCGTTTTCCCCCTAGTAAGCAGTTTAAAGCATGTCTCATAATACTTCAACTGCTACCGTTCATGAAGTTCATGAGGTATCCATTTTGTTTCTTTATCAATTGTCTTTAAGTGTCAAGAAACTGACGATACATTTGTATTAAGTAGTGCTGTGTCCTTTAACAGTTTGGAAAGGGTTTTCTTACAGTAAGCTTAAGTTTATTGCAGTCAATTACTGGTCCTTTGGCTTGGTTAGCCAAATCTGTGTCACCAGTCAAAGATTTTTCAAACCACGGGTGAATGGTCCGTTCGTTACAACACCCTTTTTCGAACGTCGTGTTAATGTTTCTTGCAGCTTGGGTCGCTGATTGGCCAAGTTTAAACACATAAAAAAATAAATATATTCGAAAATCGCGTGTTTCCATGGTCATATTAGATGGAATACTAACCAATGTGCAATTAATTGTAATGATAGTAAATATTATAAAAAAAGAGAGGAGTAATAACGGCTCATTATAATCTGTAAACCTCAACGTAGTAAACGGCACAATTCCACTTTGAATTTACGAAACAATAAAAACGGACATTTCATATGAAATGATGCAATAGTAACATTATTTAAAGTAAGTGTGTTTAATTGCCTATCTTAAGCCAGGTTTAAACATTGAATCACAGCAGTTAATCGGCATGGTATTTGGTTTAGGATTGATATTATGAAGCCATTCGTTGCGAGGCAGTACTGTACAAAATCAGATGAAAAAGAACAATGTCAATTAATCAAACGAATTTCCTACAAACTGCTGTCGTGACATTGGAATATCTCCTGACTAGGATTCCATGGGGTCCTCTGTGGGGAGTTTGGAAAAACAAAGACCTATGGTTTCGACGCGTGATTTGCAGTGGATGTGAAACTGTTCTAAACTTTAGTTGACTACTTTCGTTGAAAGTGGTTCTTAAATGCTCACTGAGAAAACTCTGTTTAAGCCGTTTTATTTGTTACATGTATTGGTTGTATTTTTTAATACACTGCTAGGAATTGGATGTTGGGAGCAATACCGTTCAAATTGAAAATTTTGTAACAAATCTCAATAAATTGAAATTAATTGATTATTTTAAATATTAAACCATAACATTGATAGGGGAAAAAACATTTGACAGAATGAGATGATTCTCTAAATGATCTGAGCTTGGAAAGTTAAAAAAAAAAGATACTTAAGTGTACGACATTACCCCTCACTCCTATATTATCATGTCAAGTATAATTAGCAAAATCAAGATAAATAAAAAATACCTCAATAACGTTTGGATCTTGAATATAGTTGTGAGAGAGGTCCAAGACCGACAGAGATTTGCAATCTCCTAAGTGTTGGAGGTCTTCTATCGTTTCGATGTGGTTGTGGCTGATATTCAACGTGTTCAATTGCTCCAATGAAGCTGCAAAAAGATAATTTTAGATTTTTAGTCGAGCTGATTTATTGGTTCGATCTTCCTATCATCCGTATGACGATAATAAGGAAGACAGATAATAATAACTCCTTAGAAAATGACATCGATCCATCCAGGTACAAAGGTAATATGCTGGAACTTTATTTTTATTTTTACAATGACCTAATACTGTTTTATATAAGAATGTACACGTTTCCTGAAAATTTTTTTAACATTTACTAAATACTTCAGTGGGTACAGGATGAAGATTTTAGAGAACAATCAATCATATTTTGAAATACCCAAAAACCTCTCAAGCTAGAAAAATTAACGTCAGGCAAAGATTATTTAAATGAAAGGTTGATAAAGAATAAAAGGTGAATAAAGAATTTTTTATTCCCGAATCAAAGAATTGTAGTATGTTTGATACTGAGGAAGAAGCGATTGAAGGGCAAAACCGAAATATAATTATTTTAAGTCATCCTAGATTTTACAACTCCTATTAATTGATTTTGGAAGACTGCTGAGAGGCGAAGGGAGCATTTTTGCAATGCGTGACGACATTTTTATTTATTTATTGACATTTGAACACATGATAATCTTGGGAAGGAACAACCCAATAATAGCGCTTCGATCACTGCTTTAAACTAGAAGATTCCGTGGTCCTCTTTTTTTCAGACACCTCGAAGGATTATCATACATAGTTAGGGATGAAAGGTTAAGAATTATCGGATGTGTGAGGGTAAAGATTTTAGAATTAATCTGCAACAAATGGGATCTTTATGTCTTTATGGATTAATTTATTTCAGACGTAAATAAGAGTATAAAGGATTTATACGGGTGGAATTTGATGGTTGGATGATTCCCCAAAGCTCATTTTCGTATGGCCAAACAGGTCAGATTATCATTTGTGTGTGTATATGAGTTTTTGTAGTAAATGGAGAGTTAAAAGCGTTTGGCAAGTAGATGTTGTAGTAATCGAAATCTACCAGCAGTTTCTCGTCGTTTCAGTCTAGTATGGGGATTCCAGGTAAGTATCTTGTCAAGATGTCTTAAGTAGCGGATCTATTCAACAGGTATTAGTGAAACATTAAAAAAGGATATTGTAGTGGAGGGTGTCATGGGATTATGACGGAGAATAAAAGTTGTCTGATCGGTTCAATTATGACACCAGTCTTCCATTGATATGTGTGACTGCAGAGTTCGAGGTATAGCAGTTGGCTCATTATTTACAGATAGCTGGTGTATTATCAGAGTATGTTGTTAGGAAGATGGGTCGGGATATCAACTGTAGTAACCCTGTATAGAATGGGACTTACGATACTACGTTGAGGAACACCGGCACACTGAGCAAAGAGAGAGATGAATAGGCTAGATTATGATTTACTTTGAAAGTTCTATCAGGGAGGTGGGGGTGGATTGATAGGTCATATTTCGGGAAAGGAATTGGCGGAGTTTATCGAGCAGTTCAGGGGAACAGATTCGGCCAAAGCCTTGTCTATCGTCGGGGATAACTTGTAATGTATCCCACGCCCCTATGTGGAAGATGTAACATCCACTACACGATTACACTGTATCACGAATTTAGCTGAAAAAGTCTGCTAAAGAATTTATGGAAGATTCATTGTCGATTTTGATGAAGTAACCTTGGTAAGCATCAGGATCATTCATATTTTCAACCGTAGATCAGTAAGCCACGTGGTCAACGCTGCTATATTACATGGGTTGTCAAACTCCGTTAAATCGTTATGTACAATGCAGGCAAACGCTGAATTAATGGGATAAGGAAAATAACCCTGTTTATTCTCTTGCGTGACTTACAGGCGTATTTTGCATTTTCTTGTTACGCAAAGGTTTTTTCCTTAAGAGAAACGCATTTAAGATTTTCTTTTTATTTACATCTGCTTAAAACGAATTAGAATACCATTTTATTTTACATAATAAAGAATGTTTTCGTGTTTGACAAAATTAATCTTAATTCATGTTTGTCATGTTACATTGAACTCCCGATTATCCATGGAATCGACCGATTTTCTACGAATGTGGCAGTGTCTAGTTCTTTGCTACATTTTATTGTTTGTTCATTATCGTTTAAATCGTAGGTAGACGTCGGTGAATTCTTAGGATAACAAACTACACCCTAGCAGAACCTTAGCAAACAAAATTATGAGTCATAATAGTATAAATCAGAAAATGGCTTAAATAAATTAAGTGTTTTACATACTGTTAAATGTTTTGAATATATGTCATACTAAGAGCAAATTGTACCTATCTTCAGTAAACCTAAGATTTATGTAACTTAAATTTACCCAAAAGTTTAGTAAAAATCCGGTAACGACCCGTTTCTGATCAATAGGTTGTTAACCAGATTATCAAGGTGACTAAGATAACTGATAGTAGATCGAATATTGGCTGAACTTCATGATAAGTACGTTTTTATGTTTTAATCGAAGTTCTCTGAAGGATAGAACTATGTCGGTTTCAGCCATTTCTTGACTTATACTACTTTTACCACTCTTAGATAGTTGCTGATCTGGTGTTTTTGAATGAACGTTGCTTTTTAGCTATTCTAGTTACAATTAATTCTAGCGCTGGGTGTGTGTACTAATAAAAAAATATTTTTTTTTTAAGTCGTGGATAATCAAGCTTCAGTTTATCGGGATCTGACTGAACAATAATGTTATGAGTAAGCAAAACTTTTAGAAGCGAAGCAATGTGGTAGGCACGTAGCCAGGAGCATACTTTGTAGGTGGCTAATGATTTCGTATTATAGTTAAACATATCAAAAATATTTGCCCAAATTACTTATATAAAATTCTCTCAGTGCCCATAAAATTGGATCTTAAATTGTTATTTGTTTGTATAGCCCAAAAACTCAACTTTTAGTCTCGATACATGTTTTCTAAATGTGATTTGTAGCTTTTCTCTCTTTGATAAGGTTAAATATGTCATGGTTTTTTTGTATATTTCTGAGAAATGTAAATAATGTGCATTTGTGTATTGTGTGTTAATAATTTTATATAAATGATTTTTAATTTATTATTCTTCGAGAGCATGAATATTTGTATGCATATATAAGTATAAATTAACTGTAATGCCTAATTATATTTTTATAGGAGTTGCCCCTGAAATTATTAAATATTAATAATTAATGTAACTTTGTTTGAGAAGGAGACAAATAAAATAAAAATGTATTTAAATAAAAGTTGAAATTTATTATATTTAGTTTATACTTAGTTATTATTGAAAAAAATACCTTAATATAATTGAAAATTAAATATCTTAATATAATAGAAATTAAATACCTTAATATAATAGAAAATTAAATATCTTAATATAATTGAAAATTAAATGCCTTAATATAACTGGAAAAAAAAACCTTACATTTACATAAATACTTTATCTATTTGTCTTTGAATTCAGATTAAATCTGAATAAATTTATTTTTTGCTCCATTTGGCCATAATTTAAGAATTATTGCTTTCTTTCTATTTTGAGTTGGGTTATCATCTGATATTACTTTATTTTTTAATGATGCAATAGTGGAAACTATTTAAAAAAAAATTGATTTTTTCATGGGATATTACAGAAATGTTTGTACAACCTAACAATTCATAAAAATAACGTAGTTTTTCATTCTAGTTTCCTCGAATTTTTCATTCTACAATGAGCCTTAATGAATTTTCAGATAGTAAAACTATTGAAATAATAATACTCACATAGATTCTCAATTGTTCTGATGCTGTTATGGCACAAGTTGACTGTATCAAGCTTCGACATCGTTCCCAAATTTTCTATACACTGTATTAGATTATTCTGGAGGTAGAGACTGCGCAGCTCTGTCTGTTGATCCAAATTTTCTATTTTTCCTATTCCATTGTTTTCCAACCAGAGGCACCGAAGTCCCGTGTATTCTTCTAGGTTTTCTATCTTTGTAAAGCCTATTTAAAAAAATAGTTTGAAAAACATTTTATGGATATTTATTGGGTAATTTTTATAGTAAAAAAAGAAAAAAAAGTTTTATTTTTGGAAGACAATATTTCCTGATTTTTTTTCTTTCTGGGTAATTTAGCATCCTTCATACTTCAACATATTAATTTTACATAGACAAAGTATTTTATCCGACGTTTCGGACGGTCCGTCCATTTTCAGGTGTTGAATTTAAAAACTTTTACAGAAACTGTTTCACGTTTTTATCGGCTATTTAAATAACTCAAAAAACTATGCAACTTTCGGAACATTTGAATAATCACCAAATTAAAGAAATTAAATTGCCAGATTTCTTTGACCAATTTGTTTTAATTTAAAGGTTATTTCACTAATTTTAATTTGTGAAAAATATGTTCTACGTTTCAGCTAATATGCCATTTTCAGGGACAAACATTTCATTTCCTCACTCTAGACTCAAAAATTCTAACACCAACTTCATATGGAAATTGTTTTTGAGATACAGTGATCAAAATGTTATTGGATGAGCAGTACAGCCTGGCACTAGGCTAGGCCGATCCTGTTGGTGGAGGAGGTTGGCCAACATATAAACGCTCTTACGCATTGTCAGTCGGAGTGATGTCCCTAGATCTCATCTTTAAGAAGGATGTTGTTGAATAAGAAGTGAGTTTGTAGGGGCTCGAAGCGCTAACAAAGGGACTCTAGGAGAGTAGAAGTGAGACTCAGAAAATAAGGAAGATGCAGCGGGAGGTCTCCATAGAAAAATGCAATGGAAGCTTGGTGATGGTGAGCCACAATGCTGCTACTTTGAAAATTTCTTCTCTATCGACCACGGAAGATTGAAGGTTAAATTATCCCTCCCAGTCTATTGGGTAGTTTATGTTGTGTTATAATAAAAAATAAATGATTATTGTCAGGTATTATCGTTCGTAACCGGTAAGCAGAAATATTTCGCCAAATAGTTTGAGAAATTAAAATATTTTTATATATTTGAGATATCCGGTCAATATTGTTAGGAAATTTAAGATTTTTGCCTCCTCCCACCAAGTAATTATCTCAGGGTTCCATAAATAAATACTGTCAGTGAAAAGTGCTGTTAGCGTTCAAATTTGAATTTTGACACGTTTTTTTGGTGTAAGCGGACGAAGCCGAATGATGAGACAATCATGAGTATATAATAAAATAGGTTCCTTTTTAATTAACATTTCCCAAAAACCCAACTGGAATTGAAATTCACTACCTTTAATGTCCATTCAGATAAGATTTTTCTTTTAACAGATATTTTGACGGTAGTATATTTAAAATAAAAAAATAATGGAGAAACATTATTTTATTCTGAGTAACGGCAAATAATAGAGTCCTTACATAGTATATGGTTCGTGCCGCTACACGAGACCATATAAACAAACACAAAAGCGTTTAATCCAAAGATTGCTATCAGCACATCCTCTGGCTTTAATAGAGTGTTGCCAGGTTTATTTTATTTGTTTATGTACTTATTCCGCCTGACCCAATAAGGGCCACTGGATTATTGTATAATTGAAAATTTATTCGTGCGAAATAAGTAAATATATTAAAACTAAGGATTGTTGAGATGAATTTTCAACAGGGTAAGTAAATTAGTATCTAGGCTTTCCTCTCGAATGTTAATGCGTTGTTCACGCTGTTTTCCTTTGTCAATTTGTTTGGTACTTTTTTCATTTATTATTAAGAAGGTGATTGGACCTGTCTAGTATTTAAAAACGGAGCTGTCAAGATCCAATGAATCGAAAACGAAAGGTGAATAATTTGTTTGTATAACGGTGTTTACCGGAAACTTGGCAAATTGCTTCTCATCCTCGCAATATGTCTTCATTCGTCAGCCACCTGCTCGAAACAAATGAAGCCGTGGCAGAGCTAATCTATAACGGTATTAATCCATTAATTTGCAAATGAATGGCATTTTCTTCCTCAACTCATAAAAAACGTTAAATTTACTTCCTCAATTAAATGAGGTATAGGAACAGCAATGATCAGTCAAAAATGTTTTATAATGGTTTCGTTTAACCTATCCATCCAGTTCCCCAGGAATCGTAAACAGATGAACAGAATTTATAAATATATCTATTTTTAAAAATAATTATTCCAGTTGTTAAAATCCATTAATTGTAAAAGTCGTTTGTCTTATCTTTATTTCT
The DNA here is from genome assembly GCF_000696795.3 of Halyomorpha halys. Taxonomy (NCBI): domain Eukaryota; kingdom Metazoa; phylum Arthropoda; class Insecta; order Hemiptera; family Pentatomidae; genus Halyomorpha; species Halyomorpha halys. The sequence goes on along the minus strand of NW_027111148.1, from coordinate 556,727 downwards.
TTGACTCTACTGCTCGTTTGTTATTTTATTGTTTCGAGAAAAGTATTTTTCTCTCTATGATTCTAATATAAGTAGTGCATCTTCTTTCCCCTTAAACTGTTGATGCTTTTCGGTGGTGTTTGTCTCTATCAAACAAATACTGAGGGGAGTGGCATAATCCAACTCTTCTTCAAAGCAAAAGTTTAGCCAAAAAGGCCACGCCCACTATAGGAAGGATTACGTTGAGGTTAATAGCAATATCTGCCATTGTAATCAAAACTAAAATAGAAGGCAGTCAGTAAGTGGCTCGTAACATCGTAACTTCCTCATAATTCTCTGCCACTCCCCTGAAAGGCACATAAGCCCGCCTTTTAAACTTAACTTGTTCTGCCAGCTAACTCCTTTTTTTGAGGAATAGATAAGATGGGTGGACGATTTGTTAAATGAAATAGGCCAAAATTAATGATTTGTTAATGAAATGAGGCGCTCCATTGTAAAATATGGTAACTGAAAAATGAAAAGGTTTACAAAAGTAAAATATTTGTTACTTATGATGTTTCACCTTCAGCCATGAAACACTAAACTTAAAACTAACATTATTAATTAACCCTTAAATGATTTGGTGGTTAGTTAGCGGTAGAAACATAGATAGGTAGATGTAGCTGATATTTTGTTAATACCCGGGGGTTCTGAATGAGTGCTTTGTTTGATCGAACTTTAGAGTAAGGTTAATATCTACCCAAACGTCTGCACGAAGACACCATGCGCCTTATATCCTTCAACGCGTTTAACCACTTTTAGAGGTATGCATCATTGTTTGATGGAACATTAGATAAACTTACTTTATTATACTTCATGTAAATACTTTTTCATTTTCTTCTACTTTAAATAATTAAATATAATAATAACTAAGCATGCCTAGAGCTTCGGGTGCTTACTTTGTATTTAAATACGATTTTTTATGAGGGTTTCTTGACCAGTTTAAAATAATATTATTTCAAACTACATGTAACGGGAATATTTTAATCTAGCTTTGTTGTGTGTAGTGTGTATATATATTGTTTATTTTTAATTGTTTTTTTACCGGAAGCAGTGATATCTATCTAAATCATTAGTCGAGGAAGTTTCCATCCAACAGTTAGCAACAATGTATCATAATAATTATTACCTAGAAGAAGTTGCTCGGGAGTTAGATCTTGAAGGAAAACACGCAAGTGTAAAAATTCTTTCAATCTGTGCCAATGTTTCAGTTTAACTTAGGCTTAAGAAGAAGAAAGGTACAATGGTAGTATAAAAAAAAAAAAAATAAATAAATAAAGGTAAGTTATGAATTACATTGAAGAATATAAAAAATATATCATAACTATAGTTATAAATTATTATTATTATAAATAAATTATTATCTTGATTGTTTACTCGAAGATTTAGTTGTAATGTATTTAAAAAAAATCTTTCTGGGTACTTTCCCAATATTCAGGTAATTTCCTGAAATATTAATATGATGTTAAAACAGAATGGTACAATTATTGGGAATAGATTACCTTAAACACCCCGGAACGTTGTCAAATGAACTAAAGATGTTTTTATGCACCTTATCATCCAAATAAATAGAGAAAAATTATAGTAGTATAAGGTTCAAAAATATATAAAAGTTATTATCATTATATAATGAAAATATCATATTGAAAAATTATAATCTAAATATTGAGAAATAAATTAGAGATTAAAGATGAAGAGCGTAAAATAATGTAATAAAATAATGATTGTACCGGTACGAGAATATTTATTTATTTTTTTGCATCATTTCAGTGTTTACTAACATATTCGGATACGTTTAGTGAAGGAAGGTACATACTTCAGTTTATTTCGAAGCAGATAGAAAATTTAAGTGGTTGGTGTTGCGAGCAATCTTTTATTTGCTATAAAATCTCACCCCATCAATTAGACTACCCTTATTTCTCCTTACAGTTAATATCGCTTAACTTGTTGCACATCTTAAGAAATCATACTTTGAAGCATTAGTAAACTTCCAATTAATCTTGGATATTTTTTAGGAAAAAACATGTTATTTCTTAATATTTTTTTATTTATTTAAAAGTAATATGTTTTTTATTAAACGAGAATGTTGTAGTTTTTTTTTGTAGGGTGCTATAAAAATAAATCCGTTTCGGGCCCCAAATGGTCAGTTCTGTATTGAAAGTATAAAAAGAACAAACAAAAAAGTATGGCACAATCTCACCACATTTAGTGAACTCATTTCGACAGCAATGTAATAATATAACAAAGAACACCAAAAAAATACTACATGATTAAAACTCCGTTTCCGATAATACTTCACATAGTAGATGAATAAAAGTATATTATTTATCACTGCATACAACTAATTGTTCATTCCACAAGAAGCAACACCATCCACTAGATGAGTGTGATAAGTTTTGTTTTTTTATACAAACATACTATTGAGCCATGGTAAATTGGAAAACTAGTAGTAGTTAAAAAGGAAGCACCAGAGAACACTTATTTAAGTTTCGTGTTGGCCTATTCTCATCCTACATAGCACAATCACACGTCATTTTACATTAAAACAAATATATAAAATTTATAAAAGATATACGTTGGCGTTGAGAACAATAGTGGACCAACCCACTTGCCGTAATTTGAGAAAAACTGTCATTGCAGAAGATTTGATAAATTTTTGTCAAACTGCTTAAGACTAGTTCAGTTTAATGTAAATTCATCTCTACACTCCTGTTATCAAGGAACAGGTTTTAAAAATGTATTAGTTTTACTATCGAAAAATTAATGTTATACTCAGTTTTTCATATTAAAATTAATTAAATTGGAATGAAAAATGGGAGTCCACTGTGGTTCTCAAAGCCTCATACAGCAAAGGACGAACTGATATAGATTTAATGGTAATAGCATGTAGTATTTTTTTTTTATATAATTCTAACATTATATTTAAAGGGGGGGAATATAAATAATTTAAAAAAATTCTACACTTGCTATGTGCCTTCTCTTTTTACTGAACCCTTAACTAACCCCTCCTTAACCTCATTTGCAATATCTAGGGTCAATAATAGGAGTATTCATAATGTGTTAAATTTAAAAAGTTGCAAAATGCTAAATGTTATAAGTATAGGATTGTGAGCAGGCTAATTCAAAATCCAAGTTATTTGTTAAAAATAGAGGAGCTCCTAGCGGATGTTTTTGGCAACTTTTTAACCTTTCCTTCCAAAACCTTCCAGAATTTCATTATTTTTATTCATTACTTTTAAAAATGTATTAGTTTTACTAACGCAAAGTTAATATTAAACCAAATTTTCACCAAAAAAATAATTAAATTGGAATAAAAGATGGGAGTCCACTATGATTCTGAACACTCTCATATAGCAAACGACAAAATAATATAGATATAAAGACAATATTATGTAATATATTCTTTTTTTATACAATAAAGTTTTAAAAACATCCTAAACAAAAACCAAACATGAACTACAAGCAACTAACCTTTCAAAACGACAACAGACAAAATGGTGATGTCATTCTCAATTTAGCATGCCTCTTATAACAGACTCTCGATAATGTCAAATGTTATATATTTTTAACATTCAAAAAGAAGGAAATATTTCTCCATTCAAAACAACTTTTTCATCTAACATGTTTAAAAAAAGATTATGAATACCCCTTATACATCTACCATTAATAATTATAATGTACTAATATCACATGATATAAATTAATGAACTTGAAGCAATGTTTTCTTGATTTAATATTGGCATGGGCCTTTCAAAAGGTGTGACAATCAACTTCCTCATTACTATTGTCTATTGTTCTAAATGCATTGTTACCAGCCTTTGTAATGGAGGTAGAGCACATCGTTAAGGTGCGGGGTATTGTACAGTTTATGCTTCTTACATATGTCCTTGATTGCCTCCTTCGTCATCCTGAAATATCAATAAGGGGCTCAATCACCAAATAATTGATATGTGAATTACAAGATATTGTTCAAATTTTGCAAGTCAATACTCAGATTATTTAATAAATATTGATACTTTGGAATTTTTTTGATTATACCACTTCAGGATTCAATGTCTCTCTTGTTAATTGATATGTTGCAACTATTATCGATAATCAATTAAGGATATTCATCTATTTGATATTTGTCGTCATATAAACTCAAACCAAAATAGCATTTAAGTAATACTATTAATTTATACACTTTTGTGAACACTTTTTTTTTTTTATATATATATATATTTGTTTATTGACATTTACAACTGTATTTACACAAAAATACATCTCGAAAATTGTATGGTTTTGGCGTGTAGAGAAACTACCCATTGGTAGCGCTCTGATGACGTTTTACATTAGCAGGTCTCGTGGCCATCTTCTTTCAGGGGCCTCGGAGGATTGTCAGGAATAGAAAAAGAAGCAAGGTTAGAAACTAGAAGGTTTTGATGGTTAGGGAGTTTAGAATGGAAGGATTGATATCCGGTTCGGGCTAGATAAGTTACATATGGAACATCAAGGTCTTTATGGATGATTTTATTTGTGATAAAGTAGGAAGAATTGAAGATTTTACGAAGGATTTGGGATTGTAAGGAATAGATATAAGAGAAATTCGAAGGTTTAGTGGAGCCCCAAAACTCAACTCCGTATGTCCAGAAAGTTCATACGAAAAGTGCAGAAATTGCTGTAATGTAGATCAGTCTTTCGTAAAGAATTGAAAGTTTAGACCATTTATCTATTATGTAGGTGTTGTATCAGTCAAAATCGACGTGTATTTTCTTGTCTTTTCAAGAATTCCAAGTTAGTCGTTTTTCCAGATTTAGTCTAAGATTGCGAATCTGTTCGGCAGGGGTAAGGTGAACATTATTTAAGGATACTGTAGGGCAGTCGGTAGGTTTACGACGAAGGGTGAAGGTGATTTGTTGGGATTTATTTTTATCCTTCAATTTCGAAACCATTCTTCGAGGGTTATGATGTGACATTGGAGAGTTAAGGATACAATTATGAACTGCGAACACACGTGTGTCATCGGCATACGTGATGAGGATAGTGTTAGGATTGGTTGGTATGTCAGCTGCGCAGACTGTGTAGAGGATGGAACCGAGAATACTACCTTGAGGAATACCTAGAGTGATCTGATTTAATTTTATATCGTTAAGTACTTCGGGCTGCAGGAAATATCATAAATCGATAAAATTTCATGAAATTAACACGTTTTATAATTTCATAAGTGAAAAATAAATTATTCTAAAGTAGAATAGGTGAAATATGCAAACGATATGTTCTGACAAAAAATTGTGACGTTTGTACAAAGTAACCTGCATAACTGGGATCTCAAGGAACCTACGCTCTGTAGGTGCTTTTCATTTATCCATTTTTCCAAATATGTAGGTTTAAAATGACAACCTGTAGAAAATCCCCCGTCATCAGAAATGGCCATGGAAATGGAAAGGGAAAAAAATAATTAAAAAAAGCTAATAAACATGTGACGATTGTCTTAAAGGAAAGGATCAAGTTATTCTGTGAACATAGTTAAACTTAGAAAATGTGTTTGTTTTTTTTTATAGTAAAAGTTAAATCTTAGTTATCATAAGCAACTTCAATTGTGATCGTTTGTTTTTTAGTGGGATTAATTTTTTATTATCAACAATTTATCAAAAAGATTAAGGAATGCCAATTTGAACCACATTAAGCCCATATTTTTTAATAAAAAACTTTATAATAATAAATCTTCTTTTTATAATGATAATAAATCTTTGCTAAATCTTCTTTATTAATATTTAATAGTTAAAATTTAGCTTAACTCTATTCTTAGGTTACGGAAATGGGTGGTACTTTATTAAATGTTCAAATCACCTAAATATTTTAAGAATTAATACATAACCAAAATACAGTAGATGGTTTGAACAGGTTTTGTCCTTATCGAACAGTTTGTTCGAAACAATACTATTGTGGCACGAAACTTTTGTTTAAATGTGAAAAATAATTATTAAATTAATGTTTATTAATAATAATATGTACCGCTGCAACCCATGAAGGGTAAGGGGTTCGGTACTTTCTAAGGAAGTACTGTTTTTCGTATAATCAACCGCCAGATTTTTCCCAAATTAATGGCTCCTACTTTATGAGGCTGGATGGGCTTCAGAATCCACAGGATTGACCCACGGCTACAGTAAAAGAATAAATTACTATCTGTCACAGCCGAATTGGAAACTGAATCTAAGATCCTGGTCCTTGGAGTTGGTAGCACAGTGCCTTGCCTCTGTATCACCCTGCTACCCAAAATATCCTAGAAAATCGGTCAGAATTGCAAAACAAGGTAAAATTAGAAACTTAGTTAATAATATTTTGTCTTCTTTTTTAATTTAAAAAATGCTATTCTTATAGTATATATCCCATAAATCTTATTTACTTTAAAAAGTAATTGTGCTTTTCATATAAAATAAAGTAAGAACAAATTAGGAAGATTTTATAAAAAAAATGAATCTTTAAAAAATGGAGCTGTAGTTATAGTTATTTTACAAAACACCGTTTATGTCCAACAAAATGAAGTGAAATATCTGAGGAGAAATGTATTTGGAATTATTTTTTATTCATTACGCCAAGAAGCGGGAGGGAGGTTATTATGTCATTAAGGTTTTACTTTTTTGTTTTACTTTTGGACAAAGTAGGAGCACCCTCTAAAAACGTTCCTAACATTTCTTTGATTCAAATTACATATGAAGTAATGCACTACAGTATTTGGGAGGAGGTGAGGGAAACCATTCATGACGTAATCGACGCCAGTTGTATAAGGCCTTAGATTGTATTACAGCATTTAACTGCGAAAAGATTTGTGACGTATGTGCAGGATGAAAAACGCAAGGAGTATGCAGTATAATGTATATAAAATATCTAAAAAAGGTTGAATAAGAACATTGCTATGTGGTAACGTTTGGTACAACCTTGCATATTCTGGCGGTTGATGAACTTGATGAACGGATGATAACACACGGTCGGTACTACAAAACGAGAGGAGGAGATTAAGAAAACATGGGCGAGTTACTGGCGTTCATGTCTGATACATTTTCAGTGTAATCTAACCTACAGGCTTTCTTTGCTATCTTTTCAATTCAATTCAACAGTTTCGAATGCTAATTAGATTAAACACATAGTAACACTAAAAATGATTTTTTCTAGATAAAAACTGATTTCTGTCCAAATGCACAGGTATTTAGCAAACCACTAATAAATTCAATGTTAAATATTTCTTGGAACTATTTGTAATAGTATAGATATCTGCTACATTTATGTAATCAGCTGGGATGAAAATGAACTGGATTTATACAGGATAAAAAAATGGGCCTAGTTGTCAGCTCTTAGCTCTGAAACAAACAAAACAATAAAAAATTACGAAAAGTATAAAATCTTCTATAATTGATTATAATCCGTCAATATCACTTCTTAATGTGTCCCCTTAGGATTTATTTTACCAAATCGTACATCATAAATAAATCGCTGGAATTGATTCTACGATATTAACTACCGAAGTGAAATATGATCACTAGTTCACCTATCTAGGAAAAAGATATCTTTTTATTGCATGAAATAGATCTTAAAAAAAAAAAATGTGACTGAGGAAAACAAGAAGGAATCCATGGCCATTGTAGAAACGGTACAACATTGTATACTGCAAGGTTTAACCTTGGGAGGCTCAAAGTAACCTGGTCAAATAACAGCGGAAGTTCCTGATGGCTATTTCAGCAGGTATATCACTGCACTACAAAGTAGTTCCTCTTTACTGTCTTATAACTTTATAATACTTTCTGTTACCGTGTAGAGAAATGAGTTTGAATTTAAGATTTCATAGTACACTTTTTTTTTTTCAACTTTATTTCTTCTTAATTGGATTTAATTATTTGTTACTCCTTTCTCGAGACTAGCTAGTGATATCAGATGCAAGCCATTCTGATTTCTATCGATATTATCCATCCTTTAGGTTGTTCTAGCTTGGTGTATAATCTAAATATACTTTCCCAAAGAATATCAAACATCAAAACTCCCATAAAACTTTTTAAAAAGAAAAACCCCAACTGCTTTGACTAAATTCAAAGATATCGATTTTGATCTTTGTGCATGCATTGCTTTAAATATTACACGGTTATTTTTAATCAATGTTCAGAACCGAGACGAACAGATTGTGCTATAAAATTTCATTTATGTTCCTATTAAGTTTCTGAAAGTAGATTTAAATGTTATCTAAATTCAGGAGTTCATCTTGTTCATGTATCAATTTAACAAGAAATGAAATTGGTTTTTGAGGACCATATGACATTTTATTATCAATTATATATTACAGTTAAATATTGTAATTGAATTCTGAAGTTATAATTTATTCTGTCTTATTACTTTTACTCCGTTTTTACCTTTTTAATTTATATTACTCCTTTTACTGCAAGGAGCTTTACCATCTGTTAGAAAATTGGACATTTTGTCCAATCCTCTGGACTAAATGGACATAATTGATAAAACGGACGAAATAGATAGTATAATTCGTCTATGAGTACTTTTGTAGATGATGGGCAAACAAATGCGCTATCGGTGGAGGACATGAGAAATTCTGCTCTGTAACTTTTACTATCATTTCCATGTTTTCTTGATTGTATGGTTACTTCTCTTGTACTTTTTGTTAATTGATCTTATTTACTTTTCAAATAGATATTTGCACTCTCTAAAATTATTTTTATTTGTCATATTTAAACTATATGCTTATTGAAACTTGAACAATGTCAAAAATAAATCTTAGGCTAGTATATTATGCTGTTTTCTTTTAATTTTTTTTTTTTATATGTTCACATATTTACAGGAAATTGTAATTATATTGGCAATAAACTCTTCAGAAAACTAAAACTAAAAACCACTTATATTTTTTATCAAGAAAAAAATAATTTTATTTTGCCCGAATAATTAATATTTATTGCTTTCGTCCAGGGCAGACAGAATAGTCCACTTCGTCCACAGTGAACCAAATCAAACCTAGACCACTCTGACCCAGAGGATAATACCGCGGAGTAGTAAAAAAAAATAAAATACTGATTTTCCCCCAATGTCCTTAACCTTTTCAACACGGTTTTTATTCAGAATTATAACAGAAATTTGCAATCCCATCTCACTGAGAATACAATTCTCTTCTGAAAATTATGTTTTTTCATACGGATTACGTAATTGTGGAAGATTGTTCCTGATTTTCAAGCAAGCACAGAAATTAGATGGGGAGAAGATAAATGGAAAACTACCATCCTGGGATCTATATTTAGTGAGACCCTGGATCTTATTTTCTCACTGGACAAGGAGATACCGACAGGTGTCAATGTCAAAGGTTATTCCCAAACCTTCGCCATTCTTCGTATTAATTGCTTCTTCGAAGTATCTTTTTAATGCGAGGAATTGAAAGATGAAAAATTTGATTGATGAAAGACATATAATAATATTTAAGTTGTTAATTTAATAAATTTATTACCAGTGAGTAGTTCCTCTAGATGTCAGTGTCATAACATTATAATCTTACATCAAATTAACTAGATGTATTTTTATGTAAATACAGTTGTAACTGTCGATAAATAAATTAAAAAAAAAAAAGGTTGTTTATTTATACACGGTTACTAAACCAGCTAAATCTATTTTCCATTTTTTCTCTAAAGGAGAAGGTGTGTGTGTATATGAAATCTAATTTCACCATAGACCCCCATGATGTTTAGGTCCCAGGATGCTGCTCTCAAAGGATTTCATAAAAAGTTTTTTAACTTTGTCTTATCAGTAGGTATTTTTTTTTCCTGAATCAAAAAATCGAAATGGGTTGCCATATTACAACCTCCTTTTCTATCAGATCATCGTGAACTGAAATGATTTATTTTAAAATCAGTTAAATTACAAGGCTGGTTTGAAGATGCGCAGCACCTCATATATTATGTGTATTTAACAGAATGAAAA